>NC_056734.1:181385350-181457850 GCF_019279795.1 Protopterus annectens
TTTCTCAGTCAAATTAGTGTAGTACATAGGCATATTTTTGGCAATTCTAAATTTTTGTCATAATTGGTTCACACATTTTGTTTCACTGCTTACTGGAAAAAAATGTTCAAAACTACATATTTAAAATGCACTCTAACAAATGCTGCTGTATTATGCAAGAAGTTCATAGGTTCATAGGTTCATAGGTAGGTACTAGGCTATCTGCCCGAAGGCATTTATAAGCTTAGCCAGAATGTGTTGGCTTTCGTCTCCACCTTAGAATAGTTCCCTGTGCCTCTGTCCAGCAGAGCCATTGAAGGGATCCCTGGGGTAAACGTTCTGTTTCCCATCTACTCGTCAAGGATTTTTTTGAAGAGGATTAGCAAGGAGCTCGGCCTAATGTAGATTGGAATCTTGTTCCAGAGCACGGGAAGTCTCCGGGACAGGAATCTATCCCTCCAGCATGTCCTATTTATTGTTGTGGTGAGGTTTAGATCCCTGGAGCATGTGGCTTGAGGGGATATGTTTTTCTTTAGGTGGAGAATGCCCATCAATTCTTGGTTGGACATGGCCTTGTATGTCAGGCAAAGATCAGCTCTGAGTAGGTGGTATGCAACCAAGTACAGCTGGAGTTTCTTCAGTCGAGCTGCATAGAGCATGTGCTTGAGGCCAGTGATCCTCTTGGTGAGGTACTTCTGTGGTCTTTCCAATTGTTACAAGTGTCTTGTAAGGTACATCCCAAATGGGGCATTGTACTCTATGATGGGTCTGATGAGTGATGCGTAGAGGGGCCCAATGACCTCTTTTGATCTGGATGCAAACCCTTTTGTGATTAGGTAGGCCACATAGAAGGGTTTTCTAACCACTTTGGAAATGTGATTATCAAAGGAGAGGTTACTATCTACTTGGGTCCCCAGATCCCTTATTATGTCTTCCATATTTAGGGGGCTACCACCTATGTGGTAGTTTGTGGGTACTTTGTTTTTTCCAAAGGGGATGACTATGCACTTTTTGGCATTTAGCTTGAGGCCATGGTTTTGACACCAGGTATCTGTCTCAGTGAGACCCTTTTGGAGGATGTCTGTGTCAGCTGGAGAGTCAATTATAGCCCCTAGTTTGCAGTCGTCTGTGAACTTGGTCAGCCATAGTCCTCCTGTGCTTGCCTGTACCTCTGAGAAGTATATGCCGAACAGGAGGGGTCCAAGGACTGAGCCCTGGGGAATGCCACTTGTAACCAGTTTAGAGTCAGACCTAGCTCCCACAACTCTTACCATGTGGGTTCTGTCTGTGAGCCAGTTGGCAACCCATCTCGTGACATATGGGTTTATGTTCAGGCTGGTGAGCTTGTCTATAATACCAGAGTAGGGAATGGTGTTGAAGGCCTTTGCGACGTCTAGATAAGCTGTGTGGACCACCTTTCCCTCGTCTATAGCACTGGTAACTGTCTCAAAGAAGTCCACCAGGTTTAGGAGTCATTATCTGCCCTTAACAAAGCCGAACTCAGTAGGGTCCAATGTTTGGAGGTTTCCAATCTCTCTGTTAATAAGATCCATGATGATGCACTCCATAGCTTTGCAGACCAAGCTAGTCAGGCTTATAGGGCGATAGTTCCCGGGATCCGTTGAGGCTCCACCTTTGTGGAGCGGAATAACCATTGCTGTGCACCACTCTGTGGGCACGTAGCCTGTGGAGAGGCTGAGTTTGAACAGTGTGTTTAGGTGAGGGGTTAGTTCATCTTTGAACTCGTGTAGGACACAGCCTGGGACACCGTCTGGTCCCACTGATGCTGTGTTTTTGGCTTTGGAGAGGGCTGTTTTAACCTGAGTTTCTGTGATTTCAGGGACTCTACATTCTTCTGGTATGGCTATGGGCCCTTTTGGGGGTGAGAGGGGGGTGAATTTTGCACTGAACCTGTCTGCCAGGATGCTGGCTATATTAGTCAGTTCAGTGTATTTTGTGCCATTCTGCACTAACTCTGAGCAGATATGAGAATTGCCACTTAGATTCTTGACATAGCTAAAGAATGCCTTGTGGTTATCTTTGGAGTCCATGGCAATTTTTCTTTCGAAGCTAGCCTTGGATGATTTTATGGGGGAACGCATTTTCTTGCTGATACTGATCAGGGATGTCTTCTCTTCTTGGGATTTTACTCTTTGCTGTACTAGTTTCCTCCTTCTATTGTATAGCTTGTTTATGGCAGGGGTCCACCAGACTGGTTTCCTTTTCTTGGAGGAGTGAGTCTTGGTTTTGTTTGGGATAGCACAATCCATGAATTCTTGTAGGTGCCCGTAGAGTGCATTAATAAAAGATTTTGCAGCTTGGACAGTGTTATCCTTTAGCATGGGGGCTTTGAAACTTCCCACCTCGGTCTTAAGTAATGTGAAGTTTGCTTTTGAAAAGTTCTTCATGGTGGTTTCTTTAACCGAGGGTGGTGGCGGAATGTGGATATCCAGAGTGATTAGTTTATGGTCAGATCTAACCAGCATGGGGTGGACCTCCGGTGTGGAACACTGGTCGCCCGTGTTGGTGATGACCAGGTCCAATATGTTGTCACCTCTGGTGGGGGTGTTGACCAGTTGATCCAGGACATTTGAGTTTATAAATTCTAGGAAATATTGGGCAAGGGAGTTTTTACTTGAGTAGTTCTCCCAGTTAATGTTTGGGTAATTGAAATCATCCAATATCAGGGTGCTTGGTAGGACCTTTATGTTTCCCAGTGTTTCCAGGAATGCAGAGTGGGGGTCCTGGGACATGGTGGGTGATCTGTAGCAAGCTATAATTTGAATAGCAGTTTTGCCCATTGTTAGTTGCACGTGGATAGTCTCTGAAGCATTATGCTGTACCACTAATCTGGAGGTGTGGGTATCCTCTATGAATATGGATACTCCTAGCCTTTTGTATTTCGGTCCGGGTTTTGTGGCCGAAATGTATGGTATGAGTTGTAGCCTGGTAGTGCTGGGGTGCTCTCTGGAGCCTTAAACCAGGTTTCTGTTACAGCACATGTATTGATTTTCTCCATACTCATGAGTTCATCGAGTTCATGCAGTTTGAGGTTTAGACTTCTGGCATTGAGTAGTATTACTCTCAGTTTTTTGTTACTTGTGCTATTTACGGCAGTGGGTTTGTCTTTTGAGCCTTTCCTAAAAAAGGCACTATGGGGGTGGCAAGAGCCTTAGCTAGTATTCAAAAGACTAAGGGTAACAGGTGCAAGCTGTCTGTAGCGAAGCAGTGTGGATTGTTGAGCATGTCATCCCAGGCTGACAGACACTGGATCGCCTTTGAATGACACCAGAAGCTTAGCCAATTGTTGAAATTGATAATTTTTTCTCTATACCGTGGTATCATTCTTGGTGAGGGCAGGATGCTACTCAGGGTCAGGGTCACCCCGGCCTTGGCTATATGATCAGAGAGCTCCTCCATGTCTCTTTTCATGTACTCCAGGGAGGCATGGCTCAGATCATTCACACCAACATGGACAATGACAGAGTCATATTTGTACTTGTTCTGGAGTGACCTGAGTGCTTGTGTTATGTGGCGGATCCTGGCACCCAACAGGCGGCTAACAGTAACCTTCTCCTTGTTCAACCTAGTGAGTGGGACATCAGTGTGCCTGACTATAGAGTCACCTATTACTAGTGTGTTGGGTATGTTATTTTTCCTTAAGGGCTGTGATTGTGTGGCACACTGGTTTTGTGAAGTATGTGTTTCATGGTTTGTGTTGGGGGGGGTGGAGGTTGCTTGGATGTCTGCTTTGAAGGTCTGTGTTGCTTTTGCAGATTTTTATTTAGAGCCTCCGAGTATGTTTTCATGCATTTATGTTTGTATTTTGCCGGTGCTGGTTTCATAGGTCTATGTGAGACTGGTGGTGTGATGCAAGCAATTCCTTTCTCCTCTTGACTGCCTGGTCCAGTCTTGGGTTGAGAGAGCTTAGCCTCCAGTTTGGCTGTATAATTGCATGTCTTGCATGTATTAGTGTTTCGTGGAAGGAGGAGAGGGTTGTCTGTGTACATGAGGCGATTGTAACATTGCTTCAAAATGCCCAGATTCACCAGTTGGACCGGAGTATAATTTAAAGCAGTCAGGAAGGTGAATCAAAGAACACATGAATTTATGAGACATCCTAAAAAATGCAGGCTGTCCATGGTTTAAAAACAGCCCAGGAATCAAAATGCATTTACTCTGTCACTGGCCACATGCATTTTCAATGAATATGAGTATCAGGGACAGAGAAGTTTACTGATGCTCATACTAAATCTAACTGTTTTGTTTAACAAATGTCCATCAGTGTTTGTGTTGTAAATTAAAAAAAAAAATAAAAAGTTATAAATTAAATCCACATCTCTGTAATCATTGCAAATGTAAAGAAGAAAATAGTATGTATGCTAATAGTTTCGTACAGTGTTTGTGGTGATTGTGGGTGGGAAATAATGGTGGCACTGGAATGGCTACAGAAAGGGTGGCCATGGACCATTAGCCTGCCTAGTGCTGGATCATGGAAGGGGTCAGTCAGGAATTATAGCTATTGCTCTTAATAAATCAGGTACAAATCTCAACAGAATAAGGGACAAATCCAGAAAGAATCAGACACAGTCAAGGACACTTTTTAAAATACTGGCAATATTAACTTGATGTGTTGGCAGAATAAGAGAATGTGAATTAATATATATTTTCTAAAGTAAAAGAAGTCTATAATGCTAATTATTTTCATAACATCTTTTCTCCAAAAGTTGCCAGTTTTAGGAAGAATTAAGAATGACAGAGATAAAGTTTGAATCAAAATCAAAAATGTCCCTGAAAATCAGTGACAGCTGAGAGTTATGCGACTGCCATTAAGGCAAATGAAAAAACACACAAAAACAAACAAACAAACAGTAGAATATTTTTTTCAGCTTTTATTTTATGTGATTTGTACCCTATGTAAACTAATGCCTGGGACAGCTGCCCTTTTTGTCTTACCCTCTCTATGCTAACGTGTGTGTGTGTGTGTGTGTGTGTGTGTGTGTGTGTGTGTGTGTGTGTGTGTGTGTGTGTGTGTGTGTGCGTGTGTGTGTGTGTATAAGGTACATATCTGGGAGTGTGTCAGAGCCATAACTGGCTCATCTAGTGCCTACAGGCCCTCCACAGTCTAGGTCTCATTAACTCTAAGTTGTGGGGAAAAAAAAGGTGACCGATCAAATCAATGTTAAGAAGCTGAGGTGCAAAAAAGAATGGTCCCTTATCTAATCTGGCACTCCCTCCCTGTCTCCTAAGGAGCACTGGGTCCTCTGCATCCCTTGACTGTAAGTTGAGGAGCAAAAAAAAAGTATCATACTTTTAAAAACTGTATTACGACATATACCATGCACAGAGCAGTGAAAAAAGTTTATCAGTCCTGACAGGAGGCAGTAGCAAAACACATTTCCATACCAATATTCAGAAATGGGAAATTAATCCTTGTACTGCACTACTGAATGATGAGCATCTGTCAGTCTCACCTGTAATGTTTTGTGCCCAGGCTGGATGCCCCCTTTATCCTACCCTAACTATGCTTCTGGAGTGTGTGCATGTTTTGTGCTGTGTACAAGCTGTCAGTAGGTGATCACATTCCTGATCATTTACAGAGAGTTTGTAAGCTATTCAACTGTCATGCATTTGTTTTGTTTCTTTAACAGTAGAAACTACTTTTTAAAAATTACACAGAGATTTGTAATCAACTTGAAGAAACGGTTTCCAAACGCTTGTGTTGTTGGTGGATACAACTTCTGTGTTTCCTGAGTGGCTCTCTTTTGGTTATGCTTTTGTATTTATGCAATATTCAAGATGTGTCACTAGTTGAACCTTATTTTTTGATTTAGTACAATTACACAATTTACCAGCTGTCTAAAAATGATATGGAGTATGATCACTTACTGACTGCTTGTAAGATGTAAGACCTAAGGTTTGTGTGAGCATGTTTGTGTGTGTGTGTGTGTGTGTGTGTGTGTGTGTGTGTGTGTGTGTGTGTGTGTGTGTGTGTGTGTGTGTGTGTTTATGTAAATGGCTTGGTAGGATGCTCAACTAAGCAATTATTTAAACTGCTCATGTGAACAGCTTGTATGTCTGCAGGTTACAACATAATGCAATTCAGTGCCATGCAGAATATGAAGATTATGAAATGCATTATTAAAGAGCAGTACAGGTAATCCTATTGGAACAGTGCAAGTTCTTTTGTTGTACAGCTGTCTATGAATCCCAGCCAAAATGTCTGATATATCCATAAATATATGCATCCATCCATCCATCCATCCATTTTTAATACTTCCTTTGTACAGTTCAGATTTCTGAATAGTTAGATCCCTTCTCAATGAGCTCACAGTGTAAGGCATTAAAAATGTTGGATGGTATAAAAGTCCATCAAAAGGTACATGTATCACACACACACACACACACACACACACACACACACACACACACACACCTTTACCCTACTGGTGGATGAAGACTGAACTCTTGAGCTTCAGTTGTCCAAGGTTCAGCTCATCAATGACTGGAGTTCCACCAAAGAAAATCAGTGTTGACATGTTGTGCCAGCAGTGATGCCCTTTTGGGTGGAATGTCCTTCCTTCCTCAAGCTAGTGCAACTGTGGAGTTGGCATATAAAAGTTTGGGGGGGCTTGCCCACCTGTAAAAATATACTTAAAAATGTTGTGTTTTTTTGGCCATTTCTTTGATGAATGCAGCCTGGGGATTCCGATCATCAGTGCATTTGCTTTTGCCCACTCCTAGCTCATATCTCTCAGCTGTACAGATTTTTTGCAGAATATCCAGATTTTTGCCTCATATTTTTAGTCCATTTTTCATAAAATTATGGTTTTCTGATAAATTTGTAGCAAATCATTAAAGATTGAAGTTAGAAAATAATGACAGGCATTTGAGTTTTGGGCTTCATACCCTTCAGAACATTAATGCTAATGCAAAACCTGTTATTCTATCAACTTTCTAAGATTGTAAGAGCAATATTTGAAAATGATCCATATTTTTGGCCTTTTGTCCCATGTTTACTTATGGCTTTGTCCAGATTTCTTGTTCTAAGAGGTTGAGAGGTATGTTGTAGCTGAGCATACACACACACACACACACACACACACACACACACACACACACACTAGTTCAACCACTGAAAATGTATTTATCTGTAGGTTAAAGGACGTGAATAAAAAGTGGTTCTTCAAGCAAAATGCACTGTGGACACATGGAAGACATGCACACTCTGCAGTCTGCACTGACAGTACCTCAGCCAAGAACTGAATCAGACAAGTAAATGTTGTGAAGTGTGTTTTTAAAATTTCCCCTTCACTAGCTCATACATTTTAGCTCTTATAGGTTCATAGGTTCATAGGTTGGTACTAGGCTATCAGCCCTAGGGCCTATACAAGCCTAGCCATAACAATTCCCTGGCTATTTCTTCCCACACTATTTACTTCCCTGGACCCCTGTCTAGCAGGGTGACTGATGTGATCCCCGGGATGAATTTCCTTTCTCCCATCCAATCGTCAAGGTTCCTCTTGAAGAGGACCAAAGAGGCACTCTGCTTGACATGTATGGGCAATCTATTCCAGAGTCTGGGGAGTCTCTGGGTCAGGAACCTATCCCTCCAGCATGTTTTGTTTATTGTGATGACAAGGTTTAGATCCCTGGAGCATGTGGCTCTGAGGGATTGGGATTTCTTTAAGTGCAGCATGTCCAACAGCTCTGGGTTTGACATAGCCTTGTATGTCAAGCAAAGATCGCCTCTGAGTAGACGATATGCAACAGAGTATAGTTGGAGTTTTTTAAGGCGGTCAGCATAGGGCATCTGCTTTAGGCCTGTGATTCTTTTAGTGAGGTATTTCTGTGGCCTTTCCAGTTGTTGCAGATGTCTTGAGAGGTACATACCAAATGGGGCATTGTACTCTATAATGGGTCTAATGAGGGATGAGTACAGTGGGACAATGACCTCCTTTTTTCTGGATGAAAAGCCCTTAGTGATGAGGTGTGCCACATAGAAGGATTTCCTGAGTGTTGTGGTGATGTGGTTATCGAAGGTGAGACCACTGTCCACCTGTGTCCCTAAGTCTCTTATCAAACGTTCAGTGTTTAGTGTACTGCCATCTATATGGTAATTCATGGATACATGTTTTTTCCCAAAGGGGATAACTGTACATTTCTTGGCATTGAGCTTGAGCCCATGGCTCTGGCACCAAGCATCTGTTTCTGTAAGGCCCTTTTGTAGAGTATCCACATCATTTGGGGATTCAATAATGGCTCCCAGTTTGCAGTCATCTGCAAACTTTGTTATCCAGAGTCCCTTAGTGTTGGCCTGTTCTTCAGAGAAGTAGATGCCAAACAAGAGTGGTCCCAGGACTGAACCCTGAGGTACTCCACTTGTCACTTGTCTGGAGCTGGAATTGGAGTCGGCTACTTTTACAGTGCGGGTTCTATCAGTAAGCCAGTTAGCAACCCATTGGGTGACGTAGGGATTAATGCCCAGCTTAGTAAGTTTATCTATGATTCCAGAGTGGGGGATGGTGTCAAAGGCCTTGGCAAGGTCTAGATAGGCTGTATGGACCACCTTACCCTTGTCCATGGCTCTGGAGACTGATTTGAAGAAGTCAATCAAGTTCAGGAGATAAGATCGGCCCTTCACGAACCCAAACTGGGTGGGGTCCAGTGTTTGAAGGTTGCCAATGTCTTTGTTTATAAGTTCCATGATAATACGCTCCATGGCCTTGCAGATAAGGCTTGTCAGACTGACGGGACGGTAGTTTCCGGGATCCAAGGTGGATCCCCCCTTGTGGAGTGGGATAACTATAGCTGTGCGCCACTCAGTGGGCACGAAACCTGAGGTGAGGCTATGATTAAACATGACACTTAGGTGAGGTGCCAGTTCATATTATAGTTCATGTAGTACACAGCCCAGGATGTCATCTGGTCCCATGGATGCTGTATTCTTAACTTTGGAGAGTGCATTTTTTACCTGTGTGGCCGTTATTTATGGAATTTGGCAATCTTCCGGTATTGAGATGGGCCATTTACGGGGTGAGAGGGGGTTATCATTTCAAATCAGAGTTAGATGCCGTTGTAAAGCCCTACTTCATAACAGTATTCCTTCTCGCACGAAACATTCCACCTTTGGCATCAATATTAAGTTACATTTAGTTTTATACTCATTAGAAACAAAGGCATAGTGTCATTGTGTTGAAAAAGCAAATTAAACCTTCTCAAAGAATAAAGTAATAATCATAACTATGTCAGCCAATGAAAAGATCATTCAACTGTGCAGTATAGATTGTACACTAGACAGCGCTGCAATATTTTGAAACTAATTGTTTACACAATTGTTATTTACATGCTGCATTTGAATTTATCACATATTCCACTGGGTGTCAACAGAAAGCAAGTTTTGGAAATTTCCAAATCCACCAGTCAGTGTCTTTTTCTCATTATTTTCAGTTTAAAACAAAGCGTTTGAAGGTCACACAGAAAAAACAATCAATAAAAACTAAATGAAAACTCTAGCCAAGCTAGAACTTCCACTGAGTGACCTCTCAAACATCTTGTATCAGCGGCACATGGGATATATGCAAATGACCCTTATGAACATCAGGTATTTCAACTACATGGTGATGCAAAATGCTCATGACTTATTTCTTTTTAAGTCATTTCAATGGAAAACTTCAAGCCAATTAGACCAAACCCCACTAACTGTTAACATGCATATTTCATTCTTGTTATGACCTCATTAGGACAGCAAATGCAGAGTGTTTGACTAAGTATAAGAAACACAGGGCTGTTAAATCCAGCTGATGTCCATTACCATTAGGCTGACCGCAAAATAACCCACCTAACAAACTAAAACAAATAGTGAAAGGTCACACAGAAAAAACAATCAATAAAAACTAAATAAAAACTGTAGCCAACTAGAACTTCCACTGAGTGACCTCTCAAACATCTTGTATCAGTGGGACATCGGATATATGCAAATGACCCTTATGAACATAGGTTCATAGGTTCATAGGTTCATACTAGGCTATCTGCCCTAGGGCATTTATAAGCCTAGCCAGAATGTGTTTGGCTTTCGCCACCCATTTTAAATTTATGTTGCTATGCCCTTTTTCGAGGTTAGTTTACTGTGCCTCTATCTAACAGTGACACAGAAGTGATACCCGGGGTAAACCTACGATCTCCCATCCACTCATCAAGATTCCTCTTGAAGAGAGTCAATGAGGGACTCTGCCTAACCTGGACTTGGATTTTATTCCAGAGTGAAGGGAGCCTCTGGGTTATGAATCTGTCCCTCCAGCATGTCCTATTTATTTCAGTGCTGAGGTTCAAGTCTCGAGCGTAGCTCGATGGGATTTGGATTTTCTGAGGTGCAGCATGTCCATTAATTCGGGTTGGACATGGCTTTATCGTCAGGCACAGATCGCCTCTGAACAGGCGGTATGCCACTGAGTAGAGCTGGAGTTTCTTTAACCGGGCAGCATATGGCATCTGTTTGAGCCCTTTGATCCTCTTGGTGAGGTACTTTTGGGGTCTTTCCAGTTGCTGCAGGTGTCTGGTAAGGTACATCCCAAAAGGGGCATTGTACTCAATTATGGGCCTGATGATGGATGAGTAAAGAGGCACGATGACCTCCCCTGATCTAGATGTGAATCCCTTCGTGATTAGGTGGGCTATATAACATGTTTTTCTAACCACTTTGGCCACGTGGTTGTCAAATGAGAGATTGCTATCAACTTGGGTCCCCAGGTCCCTAATTACTTCTTCTGTACTTAATGGATTACCACCTATGTGGTAATTTGTGGGCACTTTGTTTTTGCCAAAGGGGATGCCTATACACTTTTTGGCATTTAGCTTGAGGCCATGGCTCTGGCACCAGTTGTCTGTTTCTATGAGCCCCTTTTGGAGGATGCTTGTGTCGGCTGGAGAGTCGATTATGGTGCCCAGTTTGCAGTCATCTGCGAACTTGGTCAGCCACAGTCCTTCCGTGTTGGCCTGTACCTCAGAGAAATATATACCGAACAAGAGAGGTCCCAGGACTGAGCCTTGTGGGACACCACTTGTAACTGGTTTGGAGTCTGACATGGCTCCAGCAATTCTAACCATGTGGGTTCTGTCCTTGAGCCAGTTTGCAATCCATCTAGTGACATAGGGGTTTATATTTAAGCTGGTGAGCTTATCTATAATGCCCGAGTGGTGTATTGTATCGAAGGCTTTTGCGAGGTCCAGGTAGGCTGTGTGGACCACCTTCCCCTCGTCAATGACCTTGGTGACTGTTTCAAAGAAATCAACCAGGTTTAAGAGGCAGGATCTGCCCTTAACAAAGCCGAACTGGGTAGGATCCAGTGTTTGTAGGTCCCCAATATCTTTATTTATGAGGTCCATGATGATCCTTTCCATAGCTTTGCAGACCAAGCTAGTTAGGCTTATGGGGCGATAGTTTCCAGGATCCGTTGAGGCACCACCTTTATGGAGAGGGACCACTGTTGCTGTACGCCACTCTTTGGGCACATATCCTGTAGTAAGGCTGAAATTGAACAGTAGTTTTATGTTTGGGTTTAGCTCTTCTTGGAGTTCATGTAGGGCGAGCCGGGACACCATCTGGTCCCATTGATGCTGTGTTTTTGCTTTGGAGAGGGCTCTTACCTGAGCATCTGAGATGTCAGGGGCAGCACTCTGCTGGGATAGATATTTGCCCTTTTGGTGGGGAGGGGAGTTTGCTGAACATGTCAGCTAGGATGTTGGCAATGTCTGTGGGTTCGGTGTATTTTTGTCATTTTGGACTAATTCTGAGCATATCTGGGAATTACCACCCAGGTTCCTAACATAACTAAAGAAAGCCTTGTGATTATCCTTAGTGTCCTGTGTAATTTTTCTCTCGAAGCTGGCCTTAGACAATTTTATGTGTGCCCATAGTTTTTTGCTAATACTGATCAGTGATGCCTTCCCTTTTTGGGATTTTGCTCTATCATTTAGTAGCTTCCTCCTTCTATTGAATAGTTTGTTTATGGCTGGGGTCCACCAGACAGGACATCTGCCTTTGGAGGATTGGGTCTTGGTTTTATTTGGGATTGCATGATCCATGCATTCCTGAAGGTGTTCATAGAATGCGTTTATAAAGGATTCTGCGGTCTGGGCCATATTTTCCACAGGCCCGGGGGCTTTGAAGGATTCCACCTCAGTTTTGAGGAGTGTGAAATTTGCTTTAGAGAAGTTTTTCACTGTGGTTTTCTGGGCAGGGGGTGGGGTCGGGATGTGAATATCCAGTCAGATTAGTTTATGGTCTGATCTTACCAGTGAGGGATACACTTCTGGTCTGGAGCATAGAGTCCCCATGTTGGTGATGATCAGGTCCAGTATGTTTCCCCTTCTTGTGGGAATGGTAACAAGTTGTTCCATAGCATTTGAGCTCATATATTCTAGGAACTTTTGGGCTAGGGTGTTGGAGCTAGAGTAATGCTCCCAGTCTATGTTTGGGTAGTTGAAGTCACCCAATATAATGGTGTTTGGAGAGACCTTCATATTTTCCAGTGTTCTCAGGAAGGCCGAGTGGGGTTCCTGGGTTTGGGAGGGTGATCTGTAGCAGGCTATAAACTGGAAGGCAGTTTTACCCACTGTTAGTTGCACATGGATAGTCTCTAATGCTTCGTGCTTTGCCACCAACCTGGAGGTGTGGGTATCTTTGATGAATATCGATACTCCCCCTCCTTTTGTGGTTCGGTCCAAGTTTTAGGGCCGAAAAGCATGGTATGAGGTATAACCTGGTAGTGCTGGGGTGCTCTCGGGAGCCCTGAACCAGGTTTCTGTTACTGCACAGATATCGATGTTCTCCATGCTAAGGAGAGTTTTGAGTGCGTGCATCTTGAGGTTTAGACTTCTGGCGTTGAGTAGCATTACTCTTAGTTTCTTATCCCTTGTGATACCTATGGAGGTGGGTTTGTCTTTTGAGCCTTGCCTAAAAAAGGCACTATGGGGTTAGCAAGAGCCTTTGCCAATATCCGAAAGCCCAGGGGTGACAGGTGCAAGCTGTCCCTAGCGAAGCATCGTGGCTTGTCGAGCATATCATCCCAAGCTGACAGGCATTGGATCCCCTTTGAATGACACCAGTACTTAAGCCAATTGTTGAAATTGATCATCTTGTCTTCATATTGTGGCATCATTCTTGGTGAGGGTAAGATGCTACTCAAAGTCAGGGTCATACCGGCCTGGGCTACATGCTCAGAGAGCTCCTTTATGTCTCTTTTCATGTAGTCCAGGGAGGTGCGTCTCAGGTCATTCACACCAGCATGGACAATGACCGAGTCATATTTGTACTTGCCTTGGAGTGACCTGAGTGCTTGTGTTATGTGGCGGATCCTAGCGCCCGACAGGCTGCTCACCGTGACCCTCTCCTTGTTCAGCCTGGTGAGCAGGGCGTCAGTGTGCCTGACGATAGAGTCACCTATTACAAGTGTATCAGGTGTGTTGTTTAGTCTTAAGGGCTGTGACTGTTTGGCACACTGGCTTTGTGAGATATGTGTTGCACGTGTTTTGTTTTGGGGTAGCGGCTGCTTGGGTGTCTGCTTTGGAGGTCTCTGCTGCTTCGGCAGATCTTTATGTAGAGCCTCCGAGTATGTTTTTGTGTGATTATGTGTTTGCTTTGCTGTCGTGGTAGGTTTATGTGAGACTGGAATTGTAGTGAGTGTGGTTTCCTTCTCCTCCTGACTGGTTATGCCAGTACTGAGTTGAGAGAGCTTAGCCTCCAGTTTGGCTATATGGTTGCATCTCTCACATGTGTTGGAATTTGTTGGGAGGAGGAGAGGGTTGTCTGTGTACATGAGGCAGTTGTAACATTGCCTCAAGATTCCCAGATTCACCAGCTGGACCAGAGAGGAGATTGACAACTGACCTTTGGACATGCTAGAATAATATTGGGAATTCCTTAATAATTGAAAACCAGGGCCAGTGGGGAGTGAGGGTGTAGTGCTTTTAATTTTTAGTGCTGACTTATATAATTGCTTTAGTGAGCAAGTGCCAGGTAACTTAAGTGCAATGTGTTACAGGTAACTTAAATGCAAAACGACAAACAGTAACTTTCTTTCAAGTGAAACAAGGAAATAAGTACAGTAAGCAATGCAGATATCACTAGTGATCCACAGAAGCTGAGAAGCCACGTATTAGGTGGAATTAGCGTTCCAGGAAATAACAAGCAAACAAACAACAAGCATATAAACAAAGCTAGATTCAGCAGGCCTGGATCTAGTCTATGCTACAGCAAACAAGGTGTACCAATTTCAGTAAGATACAGTTCAAATATTCAGGCACTATAAACCTTTAACCAGAAATTCCCAGCTCAGAAGGGCAGAGTCCAGCCTCTTCTCCCACAAGAGTGCAGACCACAAACCTTCTTAATGTAAAATAACTGGCCTGAAGCCCAAGTGCCTAAACCAGAACTAATACACTTTAAGAATAACAGACACTGGGCTCTCAATCAGCAGTTCCCAACTTAGAAGGATGAAAGCTACCTGTCCTGCCACCACAGTGCATGCCACAAACCTTCCTAATGTAAAACAACTGGTCTGAAGCCCAAGTGCTTAATCCAAAAGACTTAGAATGATAGCTACACTTTAATCAAGTTACTACCAAGCAGTAATAAATACAATTGAATACTTTAGAGAATGCCTGGATTAGTGCTCAAGTTACACAAACAAAGCTAGATCCAGCAGGCCCGAATCCAGTCTATGCCACAGCAAACAAGGCGCACCAACTTCAGTAAGAAGTAGTTCAGATATGCATGCACTATAAGCCTTCAACCAGAAATTCCCAGCTCAGAAGGGCAGAGTCCAGCCTCTCCTCCCACAAGAGTGCAGACCACGAACTCTCTTAATGTAAAATAACTGGCCTGAAAGCCCAAGTGCTTAAACCAGAATTAATACGCTTTTAGAATAACAGACACTGAGCCCTCAATCAGCAGTTCCCAACCTAGAAGGATGTAAGCTACCTGTTCTGCCACTACAGTGCAGACCACAAACCCTCTCAGTGCAAAACAGCTGGTCTGAAGCCGAAGTGTTTAAACTAAAAGGCTTAGAATGAGTTACACCAAGCAGTAATAAATACAATTGAGTACTTTTAAGATGATGCAAAAGTAAAAAAAGTAGGTAGAAACACAAGTACAGTAAAAGCAGATGACATTTTTTTTTCTGAACAAGTGCTGAGATCAAAGAAACAGATTTGAGTGCTGAAACTAGAAAACTAGCTAGTTATAAGAAAAAAAAACTAAGCTAGAAGGCTTCCCTCCAACACAGAAGGGCTTGGGGGCTCAAAAGCCTACAAATAGTCTATACCACTTAACAGGAAAGGCAGGAAACAAGCTTACATTTTTTTTTCTGTTTCCCAGATGCTCTCTTTGTACACAGTAGGAGTGCCTGAAATCAGAATATGATCTCACTGCACTCAGTTGAGTGAGCAAATGAGATGGGCCCAGAAGGAGTATCCAAACACAAATTTACAAGAGGGGCAGGCAGTTGCAAGGCCACTAAGATTAACACCAAAACAAAAATAGGGAGGGTGGGTGGGACTAACTGAAGAGCAGAGTGAAAACTTCCAGTTCAGTTAATATTCCTTCCACACAGTTAAAATCAATTTAAATACTGTATTTTTTTGAAAGAAAGCAGATAAAGGTACTTAAATTCTCTTATACATCCAGTTGAATATAGCAAGTTCTTAGCCGGCCAAAGCTGAGGTTTTTAAGCAGAAAATATTTCACACTGTACCACTTAAATAGGCAAGGACAGGAAATCAAAGAATGTGACTACCCCACACCTGTAATTACTAGCAAATAACAAAATTCAGCAAACACTGACTAACTTCCAGTTCAGCTAATATTCCTTCCACACAGTTAAAATCAATTTAAATACTGTATTTTTTTTGAAAAAAAGAGCAGATAAAGGTACTTAAATTCTCTTATATGTCCAGTTGAATATAGCAAGTTCTTAGCCAGCCAAAGCTGAGGTTTTTAAGCAGAAAATATTTCACACTGTACCACTTAAATAGGCAAGGACAGGAAATCAAAGAATGTGACTACCCCCACACCTGTAATTACTAGCAAATAACAAAATTCAGCAAACACTAACTTCCAGTTCAGCTAATATTCCTTCCACACAGTTAAAATCAATTTAAATACTGTATTTTTTTGAAAAAAAAAAAGCAGATAAAGGTACTTAAATTAGACATTAGACAAAGGTACTTAAATCAGACATTTTTACTATATGGTGATGCAGAATGCCTATGACTTATACCAAACTAGCTGTAGATATGCATATTTCAGCATTGTTATGAACTCATCAGGACAGCACAAGCAAAGTGCTTGACTAAGCATAAGAAACACAGCCATGTTATACCCAGTTGATGTCCATTACCATTAGGATGAGTGTAAAATATCCCAACTAACAAACTATAGCAAATAGTGTGAAGGTCACACAGAAGAAAACAATCAATAAAAAATAAACAAAAACGCCAACCAAGCTAGAACTTCCACTGAATGATCTCTCAAACCTCTTGTGTCAGAGGCACATGGGATATATGCAAATGACCCTTATGAACATCAGGTATTTCAGCTACACGGAATGCTGAATACCCATGACTTATTTCTTTCTAAGTTGTTTTAATGGACAATTTCAGGCAAATAAAGCCAAACTCCATTCACTGTTAATACACATATTTCAGGCTTGTTATGACCTCACCAGCACAGCACAAGCAGAGTACTTGATTAAACATAAGAAACACAGGGCTGTTATACCCAGCTGATGTCCATTACCATTAGGGTGACTGCAAAATATCCCAACTAAAAAAATAAAACAAAGAGTGAGAAGGTCACACAGAAAAAACAATCAATAAAAACTAAATGAAAACTCCAGCCAAGCTAGAACTTCCACTGAGTGACCTCTCAAACCTCTTGTATCCTATGCACATGGGATATATACAAATGACCCTAGGTGTTTCAGCTATATGGCAATGCTGAAAGCCCATGACTATAACTTATTTCTTTTAAAGTCATTTCAATGGACAATTTCAGGCCAATAAAGCCAAACTCCACTAGTGCATATACATATTTCGGCCTTGTTATGATCTCATCAGCATAGCACAAGCAGAGTGTTTGACTAAGCATAAGAAACACAGGGCTCTTATACCAAGCTGATGTCCATTACCATTAGGCTGACTGCAAAATATCCCAACTTGTTTGTTTTTTTTGTGTGACCTTCTCACTCTTTGTTTTAGTTTGTTAGTTGGGATATTTTGCAGTCACCCTAATGGTAATGGACATCAGCTGGGTATAACAGCCCTGTATTTCTTATGCTTAGCCAAACACTCTGCTTGTGCTGTGCTGATGAGGTTATAACAAGGCTGAAATATGTATATCTGCAGCTAGTGGAGTAGGACTTTATTGGCCTGAAATTGTCCATTGAAGTGACTTAAAAAGAAATGTCATGGGTATTCAGCATTACCATATAGCTAAAACACCTGATGTTTGTAAGGGTCATTTGCCTATATCCCATGTGCCTCTGATACTAGAGGTTTGAGAGGTCACATAGTGGAAGTTTTCATTTAGTTTTTATTGATTATTTTCAGTTTGGAAAGAATATGAACATATGCACAGCTGTTTATATGATTACAGGTGATTTTCTATCTAGTATGGTATAATGGGACTTCATAGGTTAATACTAAGCTAACTGCCCTTGTGAGGCCATTTTTATCTTAGCCAATTACTCCTTGTAAGATTCAAACCCTGCACCTTGTGTTTGTAAGGCAAACACCTTAACCATTAGACCACCCTCCCAACCCCATCTGCAACATCTTGGCCAGCTGCACATTTCATGTACTGAGACTGAGTGAATCTTTCCGGGTAAGCATCACACACCCGCACATTCCGGTAGTTCACCTGATTCACCACAATAACCTTTAATGTCTACCATAATTAATGGTAAATTAGGCTGATCATTCTTAGTTCTTGTACTTGTTACACATCTGCCCTTGATATACTTTAACTTGAGAACATACCTCTCAACTGTCCAGATTTTCTCAGTGTCCAGATTTTTGCCTCACATTTTTGATCTGTTACTCATAAATTTTGTGTTTTTCTGGCAAATCACTGGCATGGTCTGAGGATTGAAGTCACTGAATAATGACATACATTTGAGTTTCAGACTTCAAATCCTTCAGAAAATATATGTTGACACAATCCCTGTTACTCTTGCAACTTTTAAGTTTATAAGAGCAATATTTAAAATATGTCCCTATTTTTGGGCTTTTGTCCCACCATTTTGTCAGGCTTTGTCCAGATTACATGCTCTAAGAGGTTGAGAGGTATGCAAGGAAATGATTAATGAAAACCTGTATACTGAATTTTGCTTCACTCATATTGTATGCATACGCACATTCAAAGCATGTCTAAATTACACACACAACATTCTTCAAATTTAAATTATTGGCTAGGGAAAAAAGAACAAGATATTTATGAATGGGGAATTGTGCTCATTAATATATGCTTTAGCTATGCTTTTACAAATGTTTGAAGTTGGCATTACTGTCTGAGTAACGTGTTTTCCAGTTTTATATAGTATGCTTAAACTGTATTGTTGTCTTTTCTATGCATCTTTGTCTTTCAGTTAAGTTATTTTATAGTGATACTCCTGATGTTAAATTACAAAAGATTTTGGGAAAAAAGTCTGTTTGCATGTGTGTGTGTGTGTGTGTGTGTGTGTGTGTGTGTGTGTGTGTGTGTATGTGTGTGTGTGTGTATACATAAATATATATATATATATATATAGATATATATATATATATATATATATATATATATATATATATATATATATATATATATATATATATATATATATATATATATATATATATATATATATATATATATATATATATATACATACACAGAGAGAGAGAGAGAGAGAGATATGGGTCCAATTTTAAATCCTGAAATACCAAACTCTCGAGTTTTGAGGTACCAAACTCAAAACATCGAAATTTCGCTTTCTCAAAATTTAAAAGTGGACCAAACAAACAAGCAAAAAAAAAACAAACAAAAATAATGGGCAGGATTCACGAAGCCTCCGTGTAAGAGTTATAACTCTTACACGGAGGCTGCAGTTAAACGGAGTGATGTCAGCATGCTCTGCATATTCATGACAGCATGCTAAATCACACCTAAGGCTAACACGGTCCGTGTAAGACAGTAGGGGGTGTGTCCGTAGGCCGAGCCCTGCAAGCGAACACGCCCCCAGAAGAGTAAAAGTGCCCAAAGTAAACACCCATGACAGAGTCCATGGAAATGTGAATAAACACAACACAACACATGCCCCCACAGACTATGAACAGAAAATATATAAATGAATATGTTATATATTTTTTTTAAATCGTAAAGATGTTTGCCCGTGAGTGCGCTCATTTGTGCGGGCGTGCCCGTAGCGCACCCACAGTTAGCAGTCAGTGGGAAAGCATATAAGAACTAAATATGCAAAGTAAGCCAAGAAGCAATAGCATAGCGGTAGAGACGTCGGCTGAAGAGCAGGCATCCATGGTTCAAGCCCGCGCAACACTATTTTTATTTTTAGTAAAATAAGCACGAAACAAGTCCCTGACAAATATGTACACATATAAAATCACATTTTATGTAAACTGTAATGAAATAGTCCATTTATTTTGAAGAAATGTGAGGTAACAAAACAATAAAAAAATGCCAGATGTGCCTATAGCTGAGCTACAGTTTAACAAGGTGAGTGCATCTGCCCGTAGGTGAGCAGTGGTTTAACAGGTGCAAGATGAGTGCCCGTAGCTAAGCAGTGGTTTAACAGGTGCAAAATGAGTGCCCGTAGCTGAGCAGTGGTTTAACACACTGAAACTGTGTGCCCCTAGCTGAGCTGAGCGTAATATGCATGATGACAGCCAAATGGGGCATAAACCAGCGTACCCCGTTTGCGCGGAGCTGCGCACCGTGCTAACAAGCTAACCAACGGGCAACGTTGAGCAAGCTGTAACAAAACTGCCTTTACATAGACACACCCCCTAGCCTGTCTAGACAGTCATAAAATATAAAAAGAAGTGGGCAGGTTCGAACCCAGGATACCATGCACCATAGTCAAGGTACTGAACCACTAAGCCACGACAGCTGTACTCAGAAATGCAGTAATAGCAAATATATAGGAATGAATAGAAAGTGGAGCATGACAAAGCAGGTTTTGTGAAGTGGATACAATTCCAAAATGGCCAATCACAGATAAGTGCAGGAAAAACGACATATATAAGCCCCATATGCGGGAATACACAGCATAAACGATTGTAGAACTGACTTGCAGCCAGAATGTCAGGTGTAGGTGAGGGTAGTTGCTTTCGCGCACAGAGGTGGGGCATTGAGGAGTCCAGATACATGGTCTGGCTCCTAGTCCACAATCATGAGGCCCAACTCATGCAGGGCCAGGTCCTGTGGGGAGCATATAGGGCTGAGGCGTGGGACCGGTTGGCTCATGATCTCACCAGTGCCACAGGGATTCCAAGGACTGGTGAGCAGGTCCGTCACCACCATGCGGACCTGAAGAGACGCAAGCAGGACCAATTGAACCTTTGGATCCAGGAGGCCCGGCAAATACCCAATGCCCCACTACTGAGTAAGTTACATTTAATTATGTATGTAAGAAATTAAATCAGCTGATATTATGGAGATGTGTATTCCAATATCACTTCATTTATATTACAGCTGCAGGTGTCCTTTCTGCGAACCGCAGAGCCTATGGCGATAGGCTGGTGCGGTTGCGCCACCAGGCAGGTCAGTAATCCACTCCCAGTAACTGTAAAGAAATATCAAAGTATGACAGTTAGCAAAAGAGTGCAGTGTAGTCACTAAGTAATAAAATGTGCAAGTAACAGTGTAAAAGTGTTTGCAAGTATTGCTTGATTAGAAAAGTGTGTTGCAGTCTGTAATCCAAACAGAAAAATGAAAATGTCTGAAATAAAGTCTGAAATAAAGATGCCCCACTTGTAATATAATAGTACACAACCTGCAGCAGGCTGAAAAATACAGCTGCTGAAGATGAGCAAATCACATGTGTGAAATATATCCCTGTTGAAATACTGAAACATGACAGAAGTGAGACTGCTGGAAAGGATTGTAATAACTACAGGTAAAACATGTCAATAAAGCCTAGAAGTAAGTACCATCCTGAATAGTTAAATGAAAACAAGTGAGAGAGTGTGAGAAAGAGTTATGAATCCACCAATAAAGTAGTAATAACCCCTGAATAAAGTATACTGCAGTCAGTACAGAATGAAATGAATGTGACAAGTAGAACCAAACTGCGAAATGTGTCCAAAGTGTTGCTGCAGCTGGAATGTGTATCCCAAAATCTGGATATGTTGCTCTCAGTCTGCAATATGCAGATAGTATGATTGTCTGAAATATCAAACATCCACAGTTGTCTATAGCTATGTAAAGCAAATGTAGCAGGATGATGTAGCTGAACAAAGCCAGATATGAACATGTATGAAAAACAATAAAATGTATATTGATGTAGCAGTAACAGTCCTATCACCAAATTGAAGTAGTTATCATATAGGAAACTGTAGTTAGAACAGTAGTGTGTATATATCTGTAGCTATTAGAAATGTACAGCATATGTATTGGTATTCGAAGGTGTTAATAATATTTTCTTCACCCCACCCTATAACCACATATAATCCATTCCACGTGAAATTGGTATGTGCAATCACAATTAACACCCCTGGACATTTGTCCTGTTGGGTCATAAATATTTGCATGTACGTTGATGCATCTGCCCTGTTCATACATCCAAACCTGATGGCCTGTTGCCATCAATCAACCTTGCATGTTGTTGGACTGTGTATTGCTGTTCAAATTATGCATGTGTTATGCTCGCTGTTCAATGGTGTGAATATCTGGGTGTTTGGTTAATGGGAATACTAATGCATGCTGTTTCAACTAATTGCGAATGGTATTGTATGTTACTAACCCAAACTGTCATGACATAATGCAAAACATAGGACGACAAGGAAGGCGGGTTACAGTGGACCCACCTCTCCCACCTCAGCTGGTGAGTGCACCTGGCACTAGTGCCCAGTCTGGACCCTCCTCCGGTGGCCCTGTGCCACCTGCAGGTGGAAGCGCTGCAGGGGATGGGGCCCGTCCCCCATCTGCAAGCGTGGCTGGAGGAGAACCACCACTCACCCTCAGTAGCGTCCGGACTGTGGTGCGTAGGGAGATCCAGGACTCTGTTCTTGGGCCCCTACACCAGCTTGAGGCACAGGTGGCACAACTTACGGGCATGCCTGTTGCCCGGCCTACACAGCCCCCAGCACAGCCTTGTCCTGGGCAGTGAAGGAACAGTGGCAACTGCCCATGGGTGGGGATATCAGTTCCACTGTTGCCATCTGTGGGCTCATGGGCTCTGGATATCCAAACATCCGTCCCCGTCAATTGTGTAACCCCCCCACACGTGTCATACACCGCCCATGTATGCGTCTTGTTTGTCTTGTCTGTTGACCTACCCAACTTACCTCCCCAGCTATACCGACTTCTTTCACCTGACATACCACTCTCACCTGAAAAAAAAAAAAAAAAAGGGCACTCTGTACCCACAAAAAAATTACGCCCCATACATAGCTGCCCATTCCGCACATATGTCTGCCGGACATGGAAGTTACGAATTACAATTGGCTGTACAACAAGTATTATTGTTGTCCTTACACCTCTCTCAGGGGTGGAAGGTATCAAATGTCACACCAAATTACAAACATATGCACAGCTGTAGCTGATGAAGAAATGGGCAGCTATGGGACCTACCTACATCCCTCCTGCAAAACCCAAGCTTGTTTCCCTACTGTCTTACCCTCTTTGTGACCCCTTTTTCACCACTTTCCTGTCTCCCCATTTTCATTTCTTTTAAAAGAAAATAGCGCAAGTGTGCGCCAGAGTAAGAACTGTTAAGTGGTTGTAAGCGGGTGTGCGCAGAGCTGAACGCCAGTGCGCATGCGGGAGCTCCACGCAAACCAGCGCTAACCCGGTTACAACTGCTTAAAAGTGCCTTAGTCACTCTGATTGACAGGTCCTGTAGTCAGTTCAAAAGCAAAATAAAATCCCACTGTCAGTCCCGAACCCTGGAAACAGTAGTCTGCATGACTTACCACTAAGCCATGACTGTTATACAAGAACATTGTGCTAAAATAAATATATCATGTAATAGTAGGATTGAATGTAAAGGGAATATAGGATGTGCAGTACACAAAGCATGTCATGTATATTTACTGTCAAATCTAGTGGATATCTATGATAGTAGTGTGTGAACAGAAACAGCCATGCTAGTTGGTGGCTAGTAGGTAATAATGTCACTGTAGCACCATGCAAGCCACACACATACTCACAGCAGGATAATCACTGCCCATACCCCACAACCTCTTACAGGAACACGTCCGGACCAAGTAATAAAATATGTGGAGCAAAGGGCCAAAACCAGGGACACATTACAAATAATGTTACAACAAACTTAGACAGTTCAGAGAATAACAGGTTCTGCATTTTGTGGGATGTTTGGAAGGGTATGAAGTCTGAAACTTAAATGTTTGTCACTATATTCTGACTTGAGCCCAGAGTGATTTGCCAGAAAAAGCTGTGCATGAGATATTGAACAAAATATGAGGTAGAAATGTGGACAACCTGCAAATATTTGTACACATGAGAGATCTGACACCACCATATTTGAATAGTTAAGAGCCTAGACATAGCAACAGTGAATGAGTTACAGGGATGCCCCACAGACTCCATGTGAAATGTACAAACAGTAGGCAGAAAGGTGTTACAACACATGCAATGGTAACTATGGAGTCCTGAAAGTATGCACCACTTGCATGGCAGAAAAAGTGTAGTAATACATATGCTCATGCTATCCCACAGTCACAACTGCAGCTTACCAGACAATTTAATGGGTGTACCCCACTGATATGTACCATTCCATGAGGCAGATAACAGATGCACCTGAGAGTCTCTGGGGCCTGCTCAGCAGCATACTCAAATACCCTAATAGATGTCAAGGCCCACACCATGGCCAGACCACACTGCATGCTGTAACACCCTAGCAGATATAGCAAGCATTCCAAGGTGTGAATGTACATGGAAAATAGGAAAGCCACAGCAGCACACTACAGTCAGGACACCTAGCAGGCATACAAGTAGTGACTGTAAAGGGCAAATATTGAAGCCATAGCAACAAAGTGCAAGCAAAAGTGCAAGGAAAGCACACACACACACATTAACAGTAGTAGTAGTCGTAGGTGCCAGTGTACATACACAGTTAGTACAGGAAACTGGAGAAATGAATGGAGAAATGTTAATCAACAACACACCTGGAAATATGAGAGAGATACCAACCTTTACACTCACAGAACATTGTCCACAGCATACCAGCATGGTCCCTGCCCTTAAAATCTGAAAGGGCTACGCCTATCTCACATACCTTTTTATAGCACTGTTCTGAAATCACAGTGAGAACTGCAATCAGTACACAACTGACTGCATGCAATTAGCAAATGCTCACTAACAATTGGTGCAGAGGCCATCACATGTACATATGCAGATACCTACAAAAGTATGCTGTACTCCCAGTCCACACATGCAATACTTTCATCGCACCCTGAGGAGGAAGTGAGAGACAGAGAGAGAGAGAGAGAGAGAGAGAGAGACAGAGACAGAGACAGAGAAAAACGAAATTAAAC
Source organism: Protopterus annectens (assembly GCF_019279795.1). Taxonomy (NCBI): domain Eukaryota; kingdom Metazoa; phylum Chordata; order Ceratodontiformes; family Protopteridae; genus Protopterus; species Protopterus annectens. The sequence continues at coordinate 181,410,101 of NC_056734.1, forward strand.
ATACACAAACAAAACTGTTCAGCAACAGCCACCTGAAAGCTGACAACTGGCAAGTGGAGCAGCAGGACACAAAACCAGACGGCAACACAAGCAGCTGTGACAAACACAGGTAATGTAAAGTAATACTATAAAGGTCTACATACTGTGAACCCTCCATATGTGTCATTGGTCTGTATCCATATGTATATAAAGATGTGCAAAGGGCAGGGGACATACAGCAACTATCAGTGAAGGCTGTACATACATTTGTATGTGAGAGCATCTATGTGCACATATCAATGTAGGTTGGATGTAGGTTGTAGTGCAATGTACAAAGTAGGTTTCACAGTTATGTATGTTTAGCAGTATGTTAGTGTGTGTATACAGTATGGTAGACAAACATGTTGATATACCTGTCTATCATATGGATACATATGTATGTCAAAATATGTATGTATGTATATATATATAATATGCATATATGTATACATACATAGAGAGAGATGTAGGAATACATAGACAGATGTAGATAGATAGAATATGTACAAACATATATATGTAATACACACATACAGATATAGATATATGTAGATACATATACATAGACAGACTGATCTGACTATCTACAGGTATGACTGTATATGACGACCTCAACACCCCCTGTCCCACCCTTTCTGTCACTCTCACCCCCTCTGTGTCACCCCCCCTCCATATCTATAGCAATATATGTACATCAATATAAATATATGTGTATATGTATACAGACATATATATATATATATATATATATATATATATATATATATATATATATATATATATATATATACATATAGATATATCTATATACATATATATATATATATATATATATATATATATATAGAGAGAGAGAGATGTATATATATTCTGAGTGAGGCGCATGTGTACAGATGTATTGCAACAGGTGCCTGGTGACAAAGGCATGCAGTGAACACCAGTGTCAAAACTGGAGTACCATACCCCATTTCAAATCACCTACACCAGTAACCACCAGATATGTGATTGGCTGCCCACCACTGCATGTGTCAGGGGTGAACAGGGTCATAAATGTGTACAATAGTCCCCCCAGTGATATTCACAGTGGCACACTATTCCTGGAATACCTGCACATGGTATGTGTCAGCAGACATGGTGTGTCAGCTATGGACATGTAGGTCAGTGTGCCCCTCCACACCACATAATGGCTGCCATGGTATGTACCTCACATGACAGCTACAGATATGGAGAAGGACACAGTGACATGTACAACACTGTGACAATGCACTCAAACACATTACCAATGCACAGTGACTGACAACACCACAGAGTACACACATACTACCCACATAGAGGTTACCACTCCTGGATTTACATACGTAAGTCACACCCATGACAGATGTCCAACAACCATAGTAACACCTCACACCATCCACAACCTAAATGACTGCTGTGTGTCGTCCGTGCCACTGCAATAGAGAGCACATGTGGAGGTAAAGATTCCTACCCACAGATAAGACATACCCTGCAATAAACCACACAGTGTTAAGAAGCAAAACTCCCCATGAGTACATGTCACACATACCCCTGCTGAATGTTAGTCAGATAGGTAATATGCCATATGAGTCACCCTGTGTAACTGTGTGACAGCAGCAGGTACCATAACACCACATGTGTCACAATGGTCAGGGTAGCAGAACAGTATGCTGCTGTAGTCCCAGGGGCAATAGCATATTGTATAGTATTGTATTGTAATGTATTGTATTGTGTTGTATTGTATTGGTATGTTGAGGTGCCTCGTTCGTGGAGTGGAACCACTGCTGCTGTGCACCAGTGTACAGGTACATATCCTGTAGTCAGGCTAGTGTTACATAGCACTTCTATATGTGTGTTTAGCTCCTGTTGGAGTTCATGTAGCATGCGACCGGGGATACCATCAGGTCCCAGTCATGTTGTGTATTCTGCTTTCATGAGGGCGGCTCTCACCTGGACATCTGTGATGACAGGGAGGTTACAGTCAGCTGGGATAACTATGTCTTATTTTGGGGGAGAGGGAGGGGTGACACCTGCACAGAACCTGTCTGCCACAATGTTGTCAATATCTGTGGTTTCAGTGAATTATTTGTTGTTGTGTACTAACTATGAGCATAGTGGAGGGATTCTGACCAGGTTGCTAACATAACTGAAGAAGGCCTTCTGGTTATCTGTAGTGTCCCTCTTGATTTCCCTCTCAAAGTTGCCCATGGATGTTTGTATGAGGGAAAATAGATCCTTACTAGTGCTGCTCAGACATGCCTTCCCTTTATGGATTTATGCTCTGTCTTGCAGTAGCTACCATCTTTTGTAATACAATCTGTCTATGGCTGGGGTTCACCAGACAGGATGCTGTCCCTTTGTGGAGAGTGTCTTGGTCATATATGGGATTGCATGATCCATGCATTCTCGGAGATGTCCGTTGAAAGCATTTGTGTAGGGGTCAGCATTGTGGGTTGTGTCTTCCACTGGCCCAGTGGGCTGAAAGGATATCATGTCACTGTTACAAAGTGTAAAGTTTGCATTTGCAATGTTATTCACTATAGTCGTTTGTGCTGGTGGTGGAGGTGGGATATGTATATCCAGGGCAATTAGTTTGTGGTCAGCTCACAGTAGTTGATGATGTAGGCCATACAGTACCTCGATACAAACCCCAGAGTGAGGAGGTGCTCTGGACCTGAATCAGTGTTCTGACTGCTGGGGTTTGGTAGTATGTCGTATGGAGTGTGCCAGGTACTGTTGCACAGTTGCTGGCTGAGCACTGATACCTGGCCATTTACATGTGTATCCACCAATAGGCAGACAGATGCTATATATGTGAGATATGTTGTATCATAACAGTCGAGTAGCATGTGTAGTATGTGTGCCAAATTCTGCTGACATATATTGCTGATATCAGGTTATTTTCTTTTTCAGGAACATGGCTCACCCGCAAAATCCAGCTTACTCCGCAGCTGAGGATGAGGAGATACACCAAAGCCTGGTGAGGGATTATGCAATACTCTTTTCCCGCACCAGGCAGAATCAGCAGGAGAGGGCTGCACTGTGGCAAGACCTGGTCCATCGGGTAAATGACATAGGCACGCATAATAGGACATATGAGCAGGTACGACATCACTGCAGTGATTTAATCATAAATGTCCGTCAGCGTGCGTCGGATATCCACAGGCAACTGGTCGCCACAGGTGGTGGGGTGGCTACACATCCCCCACTCACCAGACTGGAGGGACTACTCATGAGTGTAGTGGCTCCAGTCCGCCAGCAACAACAACAGCAGCAGACATGCATTATGATGGAGGCTGGAGCCACGCAGCAGCAAGGCTATGAGCGTGCAGGTAATATGCCATATGTATAGTTGACTGTTGTGTACACTGGTAGTTAATGCATGTGTGAGGTGTGTCCTTGGTTTGTAGCTGTCATCATAGTATTTAATGTGCAAGTGTGATATCCTCAATATCAGCAGCTGACCTGTGAAAGGCGACTGTTGTACTACTGACCTGTATCATACTCAGTAACAATGGCACAGTTGTGCCCACTGACATTAGTTTCCTCACTTCTGCAGGTCCCTCCGGTGTAACAGCAATGCAGCCTATCCATGCTGGTGAGTGTGTATTAACAATACCTTTAATAGTCTTGATAGTAATACTAATATTAGGCTCACGTAGTAGTGCTCTGTGTATGCATGCAGGTGTGTCTGTGTCTGTGTGTTGATATCACGCATACTGAGTAGTGTACAACTGTGTGCAACTGTGTGCATGTGTACGTGTGCATGTCCACATGTGTGCATGTGTGCATGTGTGCACGTGTGCATGTGTGCATGTGTGCACGTGCACATGTGTGCATGTGTGCATGGGTGCATGTGTGCATGTGTGCACCTGTGCATGTGTGCATTTGTGCACGTGCACATGTGTGCATGTGTGCACCTGTGCATGTGTGCATGTGTGCATGTGTGCATGTGTGCACCTGTGCAAGTGTGCATGTGTGCACCTGTGCATGTGTGCACCTGTGCATGTGTGCATGTGTGCACCTGTGCATGTGTGCACATGTGCATGTCTGGACCTGTGCATGTGTGGATGTGTGCATCACTGGTAGTATTGTGTAGACATTGTAAACTGTGTTTCCTGTTTCCCTCCCACAGGTTCTGGTGCTGCTCTGGTGTCATGCACCAGGGAACCTGAATCAGGTGCCATGGGTACTGATAATGATGACATCTGTGTAATGGCACAGGAAGGTATGCCAGGGTCCATCATTGGTCAGCTGATTGACAGTACACAGCTGTCAACCCCATCAATGCGCACAGTTATCCTGCCAATACACCCTTTGTCACCAATGTCCCTAGGTGATGGACAGCATACAGTGGGCATTAACCAGGGTAATGTGGCATCTGTGGCACATGCCTCCCCACACAGCAGCCATGGGCATGGCCCTGAGATGGCACCACACAGACAGATGTCCAGGGGTTCTCGTGGGAGCATCCATGGGCGTACTGCCCCTGTCAGACGTGCCCACAGAGGTCTTACAACCTCAGCTATGTTTCGGGCTGTCATGCAGGCACAGTCACGTATGGAATGGTACACCAGACATAGTCTGAGGGAGCTGACAGCATGACGCACAGCCATGACTGACAGTATGTGTGACATTGCGGCTGCCATCCGTAAATTCACTGATGTCATAGACAGACGTTGTGGCGACATATTAGACCAGTTCCACAATTACATCTCCATGATCCAGGGCAATGGTGGACAGTTGAGGAGTCGACGTGGGCGTATGCCAGCAACAGCAGCAGCTGGCAGTCGTCGCGGACGACAACAGGGCCGCGGCCACCCCCATAGAGCCAGCAGCAGCCCCAGCAATGCTGGGTCTGTGCTGTCATCAGACAGCCCCAGGAGACCACATGCACGTGGCTCTGGCCAGGCCCGACAGGGATCTGTGTCCAGTCAACAAACACCTGCTTCTGATGACAGTACCCAGTCTGGGTTGGTACCGGATACGGTCCGTAGCACCCCTGCAAGGCACAGGTACCATGTCCGTGGCCAGAGACACTGATCTGTATGACCTGGCAGGTACAGTCTGTGGCTGTCCACAAACACCAGTATATGGCAGCCATGAGGTGGAACTGTGTGCATCCATACACACATGTGAATTGACAACACCTAGGGCTACCGCATACACGCACACACTGCATCAACATTGCCCCACCTTGTACTGCTGTCCCTCACCAACACACATACACATACATGTCAATCGGTGGTATCGGTGGCTGACTCAGGCATACCAAGTTCACACCCTGTGCATATGATGAAACTGTGCCACCTCCTGCAATCTGTAACATCAGTGCAGATACAGGTTAACATGTTGCTGATGCACAGGGTGACTACATAGACGTGTAGTAATAGTATCATGTTGTTAACAGTACTGTGTGCTGAAATAATTGTGGGTATATCACAGCATGCCTGATGCAGTAAGGGTATGATTGTCATGTACTGTTGTCTACACCCATGGTAAGTACCATAGTGTATCATCTGCACATGTTGGCATACTGGTGGTAAGGATGTCAACAGAAGGCTACATACATAGGTAGCACAAGGGATAAGGTAATGAAAGTATTAATACACAATGATGGGCATGTAAACTGCAAGTGGCATGTTGACCACCCTGGACTCTGCAATGCGGATGTTTGAGGATGTTGATATGTGTGCAGTACTACACGACTGGTAGAGGACACACAGGAGCACCCTAGCACTGCAAGCTCACATCTCATACCATGCTAGACAGCCCCAACACGCAAAACTAACTGTCACAGGAGGGAGAGTCCCTATGCATGTCAGGGATACTGTGGTGGCAGGCCAGGTAGCATACATCCTACTAAGTGTGGAACCACTGAGTGAAGGCTCAGTGTCTGTTATTTGACATGTGTATTACTGCAGGTATGAGCACATGGGTTTCCATCCAGTTATTGTACATCCTGACAGTACATGGTCTGTACACTTGTGTGTGCTGAGACTGGACCCTAGTCATCTGACCTGTGTATTTCCATGTACATGTGCATAGTGTCTGCATATTTGCAGTGTTACCTACTGGAAGTGGTACAGCTTGTTTGTTGTACAATGGACTACATGCAGCCCTGCTTACTGTAGCTTTGTTTGCATGCATGTTTGCTTGCAATTACCCTGGAATACTGATCCCACCTGCAATGCATAGTTACAGAGCTTCTGTGGACTCCTAGTGACATCTGCATAGCTTACTATATGTATGTCCATGTCTCACTTGACAGAATGTCACTGTTTATCCTGTTCACATGTACGTTGCCTGTGACACATTGCATATGACTTACCTGGCATTTGACCATGTGAGCAGTCATATATGCTACTGCTAACTAATCACAGGCACTACACCCTCACATATTCATCTTCTGTTGAACCACCTGCTTCGCTAGGGACAGCTTGCACCTGTCACCCCTGGGCTTTCGGATATTGGCAAAGGCTCTTGCTACCCCCATAGTGCCTTTGTTAGGCAAGGCTCAAATGACAAACCCACCTTCATAGGTATCACAAGGGATAAGAAACTAAGAGTAATGCTACCCAATGCCAGAAGTCTAAACCTCAAGATGCATGCACTCGAAACTCTCCTTAGCATGGAGAACATCGATATCTGTGCAGTAACAGATGCCTGGTTCAGGGCTACTGAGAGCACCCCAGCACTACCAGGTTATACCTCATACCATGCTTTTCAGCCCCAAAATGTGGAACGAACCACAAAAGGAGGGGGAGTATTGATATTCATCAAAGATACCCACACCTCCAGGTTGGTGGCAAAGTACTAAGCATCAGAGACTATCCATGTGCAACTAACAATGGGTGAAACTTCCTTCCAGGTTATAGCCTTCTACAGACCACCCTCCCAAACCCAAGAACTGCACTCGGCCTTCCTGAGAACAGTGGAAAATATGAAGGTCTCTCCAAACGCCATTATATTGGGCGACTTCAACTACCCAAACATAGACTGGGAGCATGACTCTAGCTCCAACACCCTAGCCCAAAGATTCCTAGAATATATGAGCTCAAATGCTATGGAACAACTTGTTGCCACTCCCACAAGAAGGGGAAACATACTGGACCTGATCATCACCAACATGGGGACTCTATGCTCCAGACCAGAAGTGTATCCCTCACTGGTAAGATCAGACCATAAACTAATCTCACTGGATATTCACATCCTGACCCCACCCCCTGCCCAGAAAACCACAGTGAACAACTTCTCTAAAGCAAATTCACACTCCTCAAAACTGAGGTGGAAACCTTCAAAGCCCCCAGGCCTGTGGAAACTACAGACCAGACTGCAGATTCCTCTATAAATGCATTCTATGGACACCTTCAGGAATGCATGGATCATGCGATCCCGAATAAAACCAAGACCCAGTCCTCCAAAGGCAGACGTCCTGTCTGGTGGACCCCAGTCATAAACAAACTACCCAATAGAAGAAGGAAGCAAATAAATGATACAGCAAAATCCAAAAAAGGGAAGGCATCACTGATCAGTATTAGCAAATAACTACGGGCACTCATAAGATTGTCAAAGGCCAGCTTCGAGAGAAAATTGCACAGGACACTAAGGATAATCACAAGGCTTTCTTTAGTTATGTTACGAACCTGGGTGGTAATTCCCAGATATGCTCAGAGGTAGTCTAAAATGTCAATAGAAACACCAAACCCACAGACATTGCCAACATTCTAGCTGACAGGTTTATCGCAAACCTCTCCCCCCCCCCTCCACACCGAAAGGGCAAATATTTATCCCAGCAGAGTGCTGCCCCCCTGACATCTCAGATGCTCAGGCAAGAGCCGCCCTCTCCAAAGCAATAAACACTGCATCAATGGCACCAGACAGTGTCCCGGGCTGTGTCCTACATGAACTCCAAGAAGAGCTACAACCAAACTTAAAACTACTGTTCAATCCCAGCCTTACTACAGGATATGTGGCCAAAGAGTGGCGTACAGCAACAGTGGTCCCTCTACAGAAAGGTGGTGCCTCAACGGATCCTGGACACTACACTATCACCCCATAAGCCACACTAGCTCGGTCTGCAGAGCTATGGAAAGGATTATCATGGACCTCATAAATAAAGATATTGGGGACCTACAGACACTGGATCATACCCAGTTTGGCTTTGTTAAGGGCAGATCCTGCCTCTCAAACCTTTCTTTGAAACAGTCACCAAGGCCATTGACGAGGGGAAGGTGGTCCACACGGCCTACCTGGACCTCGCAAAAGCCTTCGATACAATACCCCACTCGGGCATTCTAGAGAAGCTCGCCGGCTTAAATATAAGCCCCTATGTCACTAGATGGATTGCACACTGGCTCAAGGACAGAACCCACATGGTTAGAATTGCTGGAGCCATGCCAGACTCCAAACCAGTTACAAGAGGTGTCCCACAAGGCTCAGTCCTGGGACCTCTCTTGTTTGGTATATATTTATCGGAGGTACAGGCCAACACGGAAGGACTGTGGCTGACCAAATTTGCAGATGACTGCAAACTGGCCGCCATAATCGACTCTCCAGCCGACACAAGAATCCTCCAAAAGGGCCTCATAGAAACAGACAATTTGTGCCAGAGCCATGGCCTCAAGCTGAATGCAAAAAAGTGTATAGTCATCCTCTTTGGCAAAAACAAAGTGCCCACAAAGTACCACATAGGTGGTAATCCATTAAGTACAGAAGAAGTAATTAGGGACCTGAGGACCCAAGTTGATAGCAATCTCTCATTTGACAACCACGTGGCCAAAGTGGTTAGAAAGACATTTTATATAGCCCACCTCATCATGAAGGGATTCACATCTAGATCAGGGGAGGACATCGTGCCTCTTTACTCATCCCTCATCAGGCCCATAATTGAGTACAATGCCCCTGTTGGGATGTACCTTACCAAACACCTGCAGGAACTGGAAAGACCCCAAAAGTACCTCACCAAGAGGATCAAAGGGCTCAAACAGATGCCATATGCTGACCGGTTAAAGAAACCCCAGCTCTACTCAGTGGCATACCGCCTGTTCAGAGGCGATCTGTGCCTGATGTACAAAGCCATGTCAAACCCGGACTTAATGGGCATGCTGCACCTGAGAATATCCAAATCCCATTGAGCTACATGCTTGAGAGACTTGAACCTCAGCACTGAAATAAATAGGACATGCTGGAGGGACAGATTCATAACCCAGAGGCTCACTTCACTCTGGAATAAAATCCCAGTCCAGGTTAGGCAGAGTCCCTCATTGACTCTCTTCAAGAGGAATCTTGATGAGTGGATGGGACATTGTAGGTTTACCCCGGGTATCACTTCTGTGTCACTGTTAGACAGAGGCACAGTATACTAACCTCGAAAAAGGGCATGGCAAGATATATTTACAATGGATGGCGACAGCCAAACACATTCTGGCTAGGTTTATAAATGCCCTACGGCAGATAGCCTAGTATGAACCTATGAACCTATGAACCTATGTACCTTGTTCCCCATTGGCCCTATTTGATGTTAATCACCATGGCAATCACAATACTATGGTAGCATGTGCAAAGGTCAGTTGTCAGTCACCTCTATGGTACAGTTGTGGAATATGTGGGTCATGTGGCAATGTCACAGCTGCCACATGTACACAGTCAACCCTCTCCCCTACACATGGATGTACAACACATGTATGAGATGGAACCACATAGCCAAACTGGGGACTAAGCACTCTGAACCCAGTACTGGCATAACCTCTCAGGTGGCATGAAATACTACAGTGACTACAATACCAGTCTGATGTAGACCTACACTGACAGCAATACAAGCACGTGAACACACTGGGCCATTCGTGGAGCCTAAGAATAGCATCCTGCCTGAGTGGCAGACACCTCTGCAGCTGGCACACAGGCATACGTTATGCCAGAACACATCACGCATAACACATAGCACACAAATCCTGTGTGCCACACAGTCACAGCCTGTACGGCTAGACAACACACCTGCCACAGTTGTGTTAGGTACCTTTATTGTCCGGTACAGTGAGGTCATGCTCACCGGGCTGGACAGGGTGAAGGTCACAGAGATATGCCCGTGGGGCACTATGGTCCACCACAGAACACAAGCATACAGGTCAGTCAGAGGCATGGACACATATGACTCAGTCATTGTCCATGCCACATACCTTCTCCTGCTGTACTTATAGGGTGCTGACATCATCAGTGTTAAGAAAGGGGAATGCATCCTGTAGTGTGTTCTCCTAGTTGCCAAAAGGGACATTTCTGTCATACAGATTTGCACACACACTGACCCCCTCCACACCCACTGAGCATTTGCAGGATTCAAATCCCTACCAAACTATGTTATGACACTCGAAACGGATGCATTAGCGGAGCGCACTATTTGCATTATTGGGAGGTTTCTTTTCTCCTGCTTTACTTATAGAGTGCTGACATCATCAGTGTTTAGAAAGGGGAATGTGCATCCTGTAGTGTGTTCTCCTAGTTGGCAAAACGGACATTTCTTTCATACAGACTTACACACACACTAATCCCTTCCACACACACTGAGCATTTGCAGGATTCAAACCCCTATCTAACTATATTATGACACTCTAGATGCACACATTAGCAGAGGACACTATTCGCATTACTGGGAGGTTTCCCTTCTCCTGCTTTACTTATAGGGTGCTGACATCATCAGTGTTTAGAAAGGGGAATGTGCATCTTGTAGTGTGTTCTCCTAGTTGGCAAAAGGGACATTTTTTTCATACAGACTTGCACACACACTAACCCCCTCCACACACACTGAGCATTTGCAGGATTCAAACCACTACCTAATTATGTTATGACACTTGAGACAAACGCATTAGCTGAGCACGCTATTCGCATTACTGGGAGTTTTTGTTCTCCTGCTTTACTTATAGGGTGCTGACATCATCAGTGTTTAGAAAGGGGAATGTGCATCCTGTAGCGTGTTCTCCTAGTTGGCAAAAGGGACATTTCTTTCATACAGACTTGCACACACACTAACCCCCTCCACACACACTGAGTATCCCCTGCCTAACTATCTTATGACACTCGAGACGGACGCATTAGCAGAGTGCGCTATTCACATTACTGGGCGGTTTTCCTTCTCCTGCTTTACTTATAGGGTGCTGACATCATCAGTGTTTAGAAAGGGGAATGTGCATCCTGTAGTGTGTTCTCCTAGTTGGCAAAAGGGACATTTCTTTCATACAGACTTGCACACACACTAACCCCCTCCATACACAGTAAGCATTTGCAGGATTCAAACACCTACCTAACTATGTTACGACACTCAAGACAGACGCATTAGCGAAGCGCACTATTCGCATTACTGGGAGGTTTCTTTTCTCCTGCTGTACTTATAGGGTGCTGACATCATCAGTGTTTAGAAAGGGGAATGTGCATCCTGTAGTGTGTTTTCCCAGTTGCCAAAGGGACATTTCCCTCACACAGACTTGCACACACACCAACCCCACTCACCCACACAGCATTTGTATGATTCAAACCCCTACCTAACTACATTGTGACACTTGAGGGAGATGCATTAGCAGACCACACTATCCGGATTACTGGGCATCTGTTCTGCACCTGCAGTATTTATAGGGTGCTGACATCATTATTTCTACAGAGGTATGTACATCTTGTACTACCTGTCAGGTGGGGGATAGCATATATATGCATTTGCAGCCACCTACGTCAGGGTCAGATATGCACATCGCACTAGCAGGTTATGTTTTATACCATGCTTCATGACCACAGGACCTGTAACACACAACACAACCAGTCCTGACCACCCCTCCCACATCCAGGACACACACTTTGCTTCCCTGGGCACAGTGCCAAGATATGCAGGTGTTCACATACACCATTCCAGTTGTTAACGTCAGGTACAGGCATATTGTGTGTGGGAACTACTCAGGCCTCTACAACATTACCCTACAGCCACTACAATTTGTGAGTCCATGTGCTATGGCAGGACCACTCACCACAGCCACAAGGGGGAATACATATTGCACCTGACCATCTACAACATGGGTACTCACTGTTCCACACCAGAGGTAGACCACCATTGTTGATATCTGGCCATACCCACCTTTCCCTGGCCATCCATATCCCATCCCCACCCCCAGGCAAGGTTGTCACTGCAAACAAACTGTATTTATCAAAAGCAGACTTTACACTTGTGAAGACTGGGGTGGAAGACTTCAAAGGACCCATGCTGGGGAGTATACAGGCCACTCTGCATAATCCTTGACAATTGCATTCTATGAGCATGTGGAAGGTTTGCATTGATCATGCTATCCCAAATATACCCATGACTGCTCCACAACAGGACACCTGTCAGATGTACACCAGCCATATATGAGCTGTCCAACAGAGTGAGCTAATACATTGCAGAGCAGTAGCCCACAGAGGGAGGACATCTCTGAACAGTACCGGCACGACACTTCAATCCCTCATAATCATCACGACACAGTGTTGACAGTGAAATTGTCCAGACAATGCAGATAAGGCTCCCCTCAGTCTGTTATTGACGCCCACTTACTGTTAGAGGTCCTCAGCACCCCTCTTCCAGCACACACCACAACATGGCTGTGGCTTAGCAAATTCAAACCCTGGGATCTCCACTGTGTCCCTGCTTGACAGAGGCACAGCACACTAGCCTCACACGGTGCCTTATGTGACCTACTTTACAGTGGCACAGTAGCCTACTGTACTGGGGAGGCAGACGCCAAGCACACTCTGGCTAAGCTGTCATTCCGTAGGGCAAACAGCCTAGTGTTGACCTCTACACCCAGATGTTTAATTGTCAAATGCACATTATTTGTTGATGATAGACTGTTTGTAGGTCTTTATTGCCATAGCATTCCCTGTTTGTATGAACAACTTGTGTATCTGTGGAAGATGTTTGCATATGGGAGGGATCCACTATATCACGTATGTCTCTGTAGTCATTTAACTGTGTGCACTGGGCAGATTGCTGTAATGTGGTTGGTTCCGGGAATAACACGTACAAATACCAGATATGTGTGGCCAACTGCTAAACTGAGATTTGGCCTAAGTGTGTGAGCATGCCCAGTTCAGACTTCCCATGGCATGTTGTCTGACATATGTCTCATTTATCAAAGTGTGTGAGCATGCCCAGTGTGAGCTTTCCATATGTTGAACTCTGCAGCCCACCACATTTGTGGATGAGTGTGAACTTCAAGAAATATCTCCCGTTTATGGTTGTGTGTTGTGTGTCATGTTGTGTAGTTACTGCCCGACTGCTTTATGTGTGAACACAACAGGGATTATACTGTGCCTGCAGGGTTTGCATGGGATACTTTGCATACAGTTGTCAACATCCTTTCATACTGACCTAACACTGTAGTACCGTATAGTGTACTGGTTCAGTACTTTGACTGTGGTGGACAGTATCCTGGGCTTTAGTCCTATCACTGCTTTACATTTCCATAGTGAGCACAACAGCCTGGTTAGGGCCAGTTGTGCACATCTGACCATGTTGCATTATGTTCAGATATGAACTACTTAAACCAGGCTTGTCCAACATTGGTAGTGTATTCCACAACATAGGTGTACATTTGCAAACACTAGCAATGTGCCCTAGGCCATTTCTAATGCTAGTCGGAGAGTGTGTTTGTCCTTCAACACACATTGTAAGTGGAGTTTGCCATGACATATGTCATGGTTAGTATACTGTGCCTCTGTCTACCTGTGACATAGCAGTGATACCCAGGGTAAACCTACCATCTCCCATCCACTCATCAAGATTCCTCTTGAGGAGAATCGATGAGTGACTCTATGGATAGCCTGTACTGGGAGTTTATTCATGAGTGGGGGTGGCTTCTGTGTTATGGATCATGCAGTACAGCTTGTCCTATGTATGTCAGTGCTGGGGTTCAGGTCTATCATGTGCATAGCTCACTGCCATTCAGATTGTACAAGGTGCAGCATGTTTATTGATTCCAGCTTGGACATGGCTTATACATCAGGCACAGCTTGCCTCTGGGTGGGCAGTATGGCAGTGTGTGTAGCTGCAGTTTGTTTAATCAGGCAACACATGGCATCTGTGCAAGCTCTTTGATACTCCTGGTGAGGTACTGTTGGGGACTTTACAGTTGATGGAGGTGTCTGCTGAGGTACATCCCACAGGGGCTATTGTAGTCAATTGTAACGCTAATGAAGGATGACTGCAGAGCCACAATGACCTCCCCTTATCTAGATCTGACAACCTTCATGATTAGGTGGGTATATGGTATGTTTCTGTAAACACTAATGCCACATGTTTGTCCAATGCAGGATATCTATCACCTTGTGTCCCCAGGTCTCTCATTACATGTTAAGTACGTAATGGGTTAACACCTATGTGGTAATTGGTGGGCACTTACTGTATATCCACGGGGGTTGACTATACACTTTTCGGCAATTAGCTTGCTGACATGGCTATGGCACCATTTGTCTGTTTCTATGTGGCCCTTTTGTGGGATGCTTGTGTCAGCTGGATGGTCAGATATGGTGGGCAGTTTGTAGTCCTCTGCAAACATGTTCAGACACAGTCCTTCCATGGTGGCCTGTACCTATGGGACATATATACCAAACGAGGGAGGTCCCAGGACCAAGCCTTGTGGGATGCCAGTTATATCTGGTTTGTAGTCTGACATGGCTGCAGCATGTCTGACCATGTCAGTTCTGTCCTTGGTCTGGTTTGCAACCTCTCTACTGACATAGGGGTTTATATTTAAGCTGGTGAGCATATCTATAATGAACATGTAGGGTATTGTATAGAAGCCTTTGCAAGGTCCAGCTACGCTGTGTGGACCACATTGCCCTCATCAATTACCTTAATGACTGTTTCAAATGAGTCAAACATGTTTAGGGGCAGGATCTGCACTTAAGAAAGCCACACTGTGTAGGGTCCGGTGTCAGTAGGTCCCCAATATCTTTATGTCTGCGGTACATGCTGATCCTTTCCATAGCTGTGCAGACCGAGCTTCTCAGGATTCTGGGGAGGTAGTTTTCAGTATCCATTCAGGCAACACCTTTGTTGAGAATGACCACTGTTGTTGTACACTGCTCTTTGGGTACATATCCTGTGGTAAGGCTGACATTGAGCAGTAGTGTGATTTGGCATTCCATTCTTCTTGGAGTCCATGTTGGACTCAGCCCAGGACACCATCTCATACCATTGCTGCTGTGTGTTTTGCTTTGTAGATGCTGGCTGTTACCTCAGCATCTGCAATGTCAAGGGGCCAGCAGTCTGCTGGGATAGATATTTTGCATTCTGGGGGAGGGGGGGGGTTGCACTGCACGGTTCCTACCATCAGTTGTGGAAGCCTTGGGATTATCCTTAGTGTCCTGTACAATTTGTATCTTCATAGGTTCATAGGTTCATACTAGGCTATCCACCCTAGGGCATTTGTAAGCCTAGCCAGAGAGTGTGTGTGGCTTTCGCCACCCCTTGCTATGTGAATATTATGGCCATTTATGATTTGCTTTGCTGTGCCTCTGTCTGGACGTGACACAGTGAAGACCCCCAGTGTAAATCTACAATCATCCATCCACTTGGCAAGATTCCTGTTGAAGAGTGTCAGTGAGGGGCTCTACCTAACATGGAGTGGGATTCTGTTCCAGGGAGTGGGGAGCCTCTGGGTTATGTATCTGTCCCTCCAGCACATCCTATTTCATTATGTGTTGAGGTTGACACCTCTCACTCTCACAGCTCCGATGGCTTTGAGTTTTCTGGGGTGGAGCATGTCCATTACTCCTGTGTTGGACATGGCCTTGTACAACTGACATACAATGCCTCTGTGTAGGCAGTATGTGACTGCATTCAGCTGGGGTGTCTACAGCCAGGCAGCATATGACATATATTTGAGACCCTTTATCCTTTTGGTGAGGTACCTTTGAGGTCTTTCTAACTGCTGCAGGTGTCAGGTAAGATACATCCTAAATGAGGCATTGTACTAGTTTATGGGTCTGATAAGAGAACAGTATAGGGGCACAATGACCTCTGTTGACGTAGATGTGAATCCTTTCATGATACGGTGTCCAGTATAGACAGTCTTCCTAGCCACATTGGCAATGTGAGTGTCACATAACAGGTTACTGTCCACTTGTGTCCCTAGGTCCCTGATTACTCCTCCCATACATAATGGTTTACCACCTATGTGGTAATTTGTGAGTACCTTGTTTGGTATTTGGTGGGACATTCATACTGTCCAGTGTCTTCAGGATGGCTGGGTGGGGTTCCTGTGTGTGAGTGTGGTCTGTAGCATGCTACAGACTGTACAGCAGTCTTGCCTACAGTTAGTTGCACATGGGTGGACTCCAATGCCTTGTGCATTGTCAGTTACCTGGACGTATGGGTGTCTGTGCTGAATATGGATACTCACCCTCCTTTTATGTTTTTTTCCAGGTTTTGGGGCCATAACGCATGATATGTGGTATAACCTGGTAGTGCTGGTGTGCTGTCAGGAGGCTTGCAGCAGGTTTCTGTCACTGCACAGACATCAATGTTCTCCATACTGGGGAGGGCCTTGGGAGCATGCATATTGAGGTTTACACATCTGGCATTGGTCAGTATTACCCTTATGTTTCTTTCCACTTATGTTTTGTAGGGTGGTGGGTTAGTCTTTTCAGCCTTGCCTATGAAAGGCTCTATGGAGGTGGCAAAAGCCTTATCCAATATCCAGATGCCCAGGGGTAACAGGTGCAAGCCATCCCTGGAACAGCTGTGTGGCTTGTCAAGCATGACATCCCAAGCAAACAGACATTGGATCCCCTTGGAATGACACCAGTAACTGTGCCACTTGTTATAACTGATCATTCCGTGTTTGTACTGTGGCGTCATTCTTGGTGAGGGTAGGATGCTGCAAACGGTCAGTGTCATACCGGCCTGGACTACATAATCGGAGAGCTCATCTATGTCTCTTTTCATGTAGTCCGGGGAGGTACATCTCAGGTCATTCACACCAGCATGGACTATGACTGCATCATATTTCTACTTGCTTTGGGGTGACCTGCATACTTGTGTTATGTGGCGTATTGTAGCAGCCAACAGGCAGCTTACTGTACACTTTCCCTTGTTCAGTCTGGTGTGCAGGACAGCAGCGTGTCTCACTATGGAGTCACCTATTACAACTGTATCAGGCATGTTGTTTCTCCTTCTGGCCTGTGACTGTTTGGCACACAAGCTTTGTGTACTATGTGCTGCATGTGCTATGTTTGGAGGTTGTTTGATTGGGTGTCTGCTTTGGAGGCCTCTGTTGGTGTGGTGTGTTTGTAATTCAGGCCTCCGGGAATGTTCCTCTGTGTTTATGTCTTTGGTTTGCAGTTGTGATAGGTCTATGTGGGACTGGGTTTGTGGTGTGTGTGGTCACCTTCTCCTCCTGACTAGTTTTGGGAGTACTGAGTTGAGGGAGCTCAGCCTCCAGTTTGGATAGATGGTTGCATCTCTCACATATATTTGTATTTCTTGGGGGAAGTTGACGGTTGTCTGTGTACTTGGGGCAGGTGTAACATTGCCTCAAAATTCACAGATTTAACTTGTATCTGGCCTTAGTGGATTGTATGTGTGGACATATTTTATTGCCATACTACTGATCAGTGATTACTTCTTTTTTTATGTTTGCTCTATCATGTAGTAGCTTCCTCATTCTCTTGCATGGTTTGGTTATGGCTGGTGTCCACCATGCCAGATGCCTGCGTGTATGGCATTGTGTCTTGTTTTAATTTAGGATTGCATAATCCAAGCATTCCTGGCAGTGTTCATGGAATGCCTGTATAACAGGTTCTGAGGTGTGGCCCATATTTTGCACCTGCACAGGGCCTTTAATGGATTCCACATCAGTTTGGAGGAGTGCAACTTTTGCTTTACACATGTTTTTCACTGCGGTTTTCTGGCCAGGGACTGTGGTCAGGATGTGTATATCTAGTGTGATTACTCTATGGTCTGGTCTTACCAGTGAGCAATACACTTCTCATCTTACCATCCAGTACCCATGTTGCTGATTATCACATCCAGTATGCTTACCCCTCTTGTGGGAGTGGTACGTTGTTCCTGGGCATTTTGGTTTATGGATTCTATGAACTTTTGTCCTACAGTTTTGGAGCTAGTATAATGCTCCCAGTCTATGTCTGGGTATTTTCAGTCACCCAATATAATGTGGTTTGGAGGACTTGATATATTCATGTATTCCAACATAGGCCAGGTGCAGTTCCTGGTGTTGGGATGGTAGGCCGTAGCAGGCTATAAACTGTGGGGCAGTTTTAGCCACTGTTACTTGACCATGGCTAGTCCATGCTGCTTCTTGTTGTGGTACCAACATGGGGGTGTGGTTATCCTTGACAATTATTGCTAGTCACCCTCCTTTTGTAGCTTGTTCCATGTTTTGAGGCTGTACAGCACAGTATGAGGTGTAACCTGGTAGTGTTAGGGTGCTGTTGTGAGCCTTGACCCAGTTTTCTGTTACAGCACAGATATCAACATTCTCCATACTGGGTGAGTTTAGACTGCATGCATCTTGCTGTTTAGACTTCTGGCATTGGGTAGCATTACATCTAGGTTCTTATCCCTTCTGATACCTATGGAGGTAGGTTTGTGTTTTGAGCCTTACCTATTCACGGCACGCTGTGGGTAACAACAGCCTTTGCCAGTATCCATATGGCCTGCACTGATAGGTGCATGCAAGTCCTAGCAGGTGGAGCATCATGTCATGCTCAGCATGTCATCCCAGGCTGGCACACATTGGATCCCCTTTGACTAACTGCAATACTTCAGCCAATTATTGCAATTGATCATCTCATTGTCATATTGTGGCATGATGCTTGGTGAGGGTAGGATGTTAGTCACGGTCCTCAGGTGTGCATATAGTACATGGTGTTACATTACTTAACACATGGCATTCATGCCTCAGGTGGTGCTGCAGGGCTGCCTCTGTCGGATGCACATATTACACTCCC
The DNA here is from genome assembly GCF_019279795.1 of Protopterus annectens. Classification (NCBI taxonomy): domain Eukaryota; kingdom Metazoa; phylum Chordata; order Ceratodontiformes; family Protopteridae; genus Protopterus; species Protopterus annectens. The sequence continues at coordinate 181,429,121 of NC_056734.1, forward strand.
TGTACATGTTTGTGAGCAGGTCATGTCATTTTAGGCATCCCTGTTATTATTTGAGTGAGTCAGAGGGGTATCATTCCCAGGGTTCCTACTGAGCCAGTGTATGTGCTATCGTTGCCTCTTTGCCAAGGCCAGGGCATACTGGGCACGCCTCCTTCTGCCTACTGGGGCAGGCTCAGGTTGTTCCTCCTCCGAGTCACGCTCTGCCTGTGATGGCCTTGGCAATGGTGGGGGGCTGTTTGGCCCGGCCCTATGCTGGTCCTGCTGCAGCTGTTTTCGCAAGATCATATTATGTAGCATAGCACATACCATGACAATTTGGGTACATGTAGTTGGTGTGTACTGCAAGGCTCCACCAGATGTGTCCAGACACCGGAACCGTGACTTGAGCAGCCAAAACACACGCTCTATTACATTACGTGTTTGTGCGTGTGCCTCATTATGGCATTCCTGTTCAGGTGTGTGTGCATTTCTGATGGGTGTCATCAGCCACGGCTCCAGTGCATAACCTGCATCCCCCACTAGGTGTCCGTGTGGGATGTCCCTATTGGCAAATGTCTGGTACAGCTGCGTCAAATGCCAGATGTGGGAATCATGGTAGCTCCCAGGGCAGCCAGCACACACATTCATTATTATGCCCTGGGCATCACACATGACCTGGCAGTTGATGGAGGGGAAGCCCTTGTGGTTAATGTAGGCCCTACCCCGCTCACAGGCTGGTGCTTTGATGCGTATGTGCGTGCAGTCTATTGCACCCAGTACCTCGGGGTATTCCGCTATTTGCTGGAAGAGACGCATATTGCTAGCCAATACCTCACGGGCATTGGGGAAATATACATGATCACCGACATGTGCTGACATGACATCCAGGAACTGGTGCAGTACCCTGGAGACTGATGCCTGTGATATCCCCATCATATCACCAGTTGGTCTCTGGAAGGTACCTGCTGCTAGTATTCTTAGGCCAACACATACCTTGGTTTCCACTGGGATGGGTTCCCCTCTGTTGGTTCTGTGTGTGAGGCGTGGCCTGCACAGCTCCACTATTTGCTGCAGGAGCTCTCTGTCCACTCTATAGTGCTCTACTATTTCCAGCTCATGTAATCCATGGTAGGTAACCCTGGGCCTGTACACTCTTCTCCGTCTCCTCACTGTGGGTTGTCTGGCACCATCTGCATTGTCACCACCCTCAGCAAGTCGCCTATGTCTCATTATGACAGCTATGGCAGCCCCTAACATTTCTGCTCTGAGTTCAGCTTTTTCAGTTTTCACTTCTAATAGCTTACTCCTGTCTTGCAGTGTCTCTTGAGAGAAACATCTTGCACTGCTGTTTGCAGAGTTTTAAGTGTTGGGCTGAGCTACTATTCTGCCTGTCTAATTGCCTGCTTCTAATTGTTTTCACCTGCTAGCTCCAGCAGTATTCCCTGCTAGCTTCCTACTAATTCTGTTGCTTCCTTTTTCCTTTCTGTTTCCTCAGGGGGGAGCAGTGTGCATACCAGCAGAAACACGCTCACAGTGGCCTACACACACGCACACATGCTTACACGGTTCAGAATCTGCTTATTCGGGTTTAAACGCGCACACCAGCGCAAACAATGTTAAACATCTCCCAACACGCTCCCACATGCTCAGTCTGCCTTACACACGCACACACTGTCCTACTCGCGCTTCATGGCGCGCACACGTGCACATGCACGCCCAACAAGAAACTTTGGTGTAGGCAACAGTGTACACCTTCCATTTCTTGACTTTCCCATGCTTATGTTGTGGCACTCTTCTTTCCATGATATGTGTCTGACATCTGTCATGTAACTCTGACCTCCAATGAACTGCATTTCTTTCTGCCATTCATTCCCCCCTGTGATGTCACCTATCTCCTACTCTGTTCCTCCCCCTTATGTATCTCTTACACTACTCAGAATGTGCTCATTTGCTATGTGACAGTGGAATTCAGTATCCTAACACTCATTTTCATCAGATTGCCTACTAATGCTTAGTTACATGTCTTAGACTCAGCTTCCCCCCTTAGCAACCACTACACGGTGGCCATGTTGTTTTTGTTCTGCTGGTCCCTGCATTGTAAATCCATGTATTGCATAAAACCCACATTTGTGGGTTTATAACCTTCATTTTTATGTTTTTATATAGCGCAGCCCGTTTACGCGGGGCTGCGCTGCGTTTAAACACCGGCGATCGCCAAAAAAAAAAAAAATGTATTTCTCATATTTGCATCGGGGTACCTTGCCAATGGCCACATATTTGGCCATTGGCATGCTGCCTGACACATATGCACCCTTTATTTGGAGCTGACATGGCTCCATTGTGTTTGTTGCAGAAACGTACTCAGTTGTCAACTGAGTACATTTCTGCAGCTAAAACGGCTCTTACACGGGCTGCTTTGGGCTTCCTGGATCGCTAATCTACCTCATTTGCATGCTATTCGGCTGCAAGTGAGGTGATTAGCTTATCCACGCCCACTCCGTGTAAGAGACGTTTTAGCTGGTCTCTTACACGGACTTTGGGCTGTTCCTGGATCGCGAAGGCTGCATGGAGTCTTACACTACTCTTAGACTCCATGCAAGCCTTCGTGAATCCTGCCCAATGTGTTTGCAGGGGAGCAAGCACACGCATACATCTGCAGCTGTGGGTATGTATAATTTTTAATGTTTTTGTTTCTCTGTTAACTCTGTTTTACCCAAAAATGATGCGAGGGCATTATTAGGTAATGGATTTTACACCAGCAAAGCATTATAGACAGCAGAACAACCATTTCTTTAGTAGAGCAGCTTCTTCACTAAATGGCTGCTTTCTTATCATATCATTACATATTCATTTTTAATGTAAACAGTTTCAAATCAGGACTGAGTTTGCATCTTGTCTTTATTGGAAGTAGGAACCTGATGTTAGTGCATTTAGCATTAACATATATTAGTCTATTCAGCAATTTAGGTACTGAGAGTTCAAGGGTTCGGTCCATACCTTTCAACCTCTTAGAGGAAGAAATGTGTACAAAGCCATACATAAAAGTGGGACGAGGGTCCAAAAATATTGATAATTTTTAAATATTGCTCTTACAAATTTAGAAAGTTGATAAAATGATAGGTTTTGCATTAACATGAGCATTCTGAAGGTTATGAAGTCTGAAACTGAAATGTCTGTCATTATCGTCTAACTTATGGACGGTGCAGCAGTATCGTTGTTGTCTCACAGCAAGAGGTTTTTTGGTTCAATTCTCAGCTGGGGTGCCCTCTCTGCAGAGTCTGCATGTCATTCTTGTGGGTTTCCTCTGGGTGCTCCAGTTTTCTCCCACGTTACAAAGACATGCATCTCGAGCCTTTATCCCTGGGCCTCTGCTAAAAATTGGCTTTATTCCAAGTTGGACTTTCCCAGTTAACAAATGTAAAATAAAAAAAAAAACTTCAGTCATTAATGATTTACCATTAATTTGAAAACTACAATTTTATGAAAAACAGACCAAGAATTTGAGGCAAAAATCTGGACATTCTGTGAAAATCTGTAGAGTTGAGAGGTATTGTTTGGTCATTCATGATATCATGCCTGATGTTTTCAGTTCCAAGAAATATTTGAGACGTTCATTCTTGTAAAAAACTAAATACTGTAAAATGCAAAAATAACACACCTTCTGCATCAAAATGGCAGAGTTTGATATTGTATGAAGTAATGAGGTCACACCCAAATCTAATTGTTTCTTATTTACACTTTCTTCAGAGAGTGTAGCAGTGCACCTTGAAGTGAATGTCATGCTGCACTTGTTAGGAATGACTGTGCAGTGCATTTGCGCAGTCAGTGCTAATTTTCACTGCTCATTTCAGTGGCACTTGTATTACTGTAATTTAAATGTAAACAAATTAGTACATGTAGCTTCTAAAAAATCTCTCAAGCACTTAGGATGACATTTCTATAACTTTTCTGGGCTTTAAATCATGTACTCGGTAGATCATTCAGGAATATTCTTCTCATGAGATAGGGTGATGCTACTGACTGTCTAACTTAACGGTGCTACTTGTCTTTGGTCTTTGATCTTTGTCTGCTCAAAGATCTTGTTTGTCAGCCTTATTAGGATGCTGATCTGATGCAGATGGCCCTGATAAATGGTCTGGTCTACATCTCTCTCAGTGTATACAACTGGCCAGATGTCTCCCTCAGGAAATAATTCTAGTCCTCTGTCATCCTCCCACCACTGGTCTCACCACACACACATACATCTCATGATATAGAGGTTGCCATCATCAGGTTTAAGGTGTTGGTGACCATCCATTCTGTGGTATCTTCTTGCATCTTAGGTGTTCTTTTCTTACTCAGTTGTCTAATCACTGGTCAAAGGACATCTGATATTTGATTTTTTTTTCTTATCTATTTTATGTGTTCTGTGAATGCACTGTCTTACATTAAAAGTACATTTGGGGGCACAATCATTGAAACTATTTTTTTATCTCCACTTCTTTCCTGCCGTTTGTTCCTCCATGGGGCAACAGGCAATTGTAGAATGCTGTCATCCAGGTAGCCATCATCCTTTTCTAATGATAATGGCCTAAGTTCCCACATTCAGGCAGCTAACATGACCTGTCATTTTCTCAAGGGCATGTTATAATTTACCTTCTATGCGGGTGTGCATACTCATGTATAAAAACCCAAAAAGGTATTTGCTATTACAGCTAGGCAGAGTTAAGCATGCATCCTTGGGCTCTATGCTGCATGCTGTATTCCTGCTTTCTCACAACAGTTAACATCTCAGCCGACAAGACCATATTCCATTCCCTTGAATGGCTAAGCTAGTTTGGCCGGTGACTCTCATCCTCCATGCTTGAGTTCTTCATTGTGCAGGCAACAAATCAAACCTAGGTCATTTGGGTGATTGTCAAAGACAGTCCTTAAGACAATTTGTCTGACCTGATATTTACAAGTCTTAAGGTCTCTGATTAGCAATTTCCAATCTAATCCAAAAATGTTCTTGTATATGTCATTTATATGTTGACTGTGACTTTTGCACAGCTGTCCCTGTGCATCCCATTTTACAATCTCCTCTGGAATGAAACTTTAATCTGTTTAGCATGAAGCTGGAGGGCTATGTGGTCTTATTACAGCATCACCATAGTTATAGTGTATCACAAAGGTTCCAAGTGTTTTGAAAGTAAACACACTGTACAAATAAAATAGAGCAAATAAAATATGATATTATTTGAGCATTCCTCTTTCACTGGAAGGAAAGGCCACACACATCTCAAATATATTCACAGTGTTTTACAGCTAGTGTATATAATTCCTTTGTATTTAATTATTATTTTTTTTCCATTGATTTCATATATTTCAGTTGGCCATCTGCTGCCTTGCTGCAAACATTCCATACTTAAGTGTTCCAATTCTACTCCTCAGGTCTGGACCTGCCTCAGACATAGGTGTTTGGGAAGTGGGTGTGAAAATGTGGAGCAGATCTTCTTGCAGCATGATATATATGCTGTCAAGTAAGTGGGTGATTTTTTGCAATGCTTTAAATGAGCAGAGCTACTGAGCCACCATCTGTAGCATCACATAGCTCCAGCACCATGCTCTAATCTTGAATATTAACAACAGTCTGCTTTGCAGTTATGGCACACCTCCATATCAAGTGGAGTACCAGCTCAAAGGTGAAAATCCCATCTCTCCCACCTGGAATGGATAACCCAACAAAATGTCACTTTATCCCATTCCACCTCATTGGCTTCCCCAAAATATGAAATGCTAATCAAACTCATGGCATCTTGGTCACACCCAGGACTATTTCCAATGATGAACTAGCAGTCCTCATCTTTAGTAAGGAAAACAATTAACTTTGTAGGAAATTATAAGAGGAAGATTGAACACCTTATTTCAAAGGAAGATGGTGCTAAAGTGTATAAACAGACACTTAAAAGTCCTGTTACTTATATATTTTGCAAGATGATGATAAGTGTGAGGTGTGAAGTACATGGTGCATGCAAAGATTTAAAAGATTTCTTAATTGTAGGCACCCATGTTAAAGTGGCCAGATGTAATCTATATAGAGTCAATGATAGCTGAAAATACAGTTTACACATTTGCAAGAAATGGTTTACCTGAATACACTATAGTAGGAATTGTTCACTTTAACTGCATTCATTGTCAAAAAAAGAATGCTGAGTAATCAGAAAGATACACATGGTCATTATAATACATGTAACCACTGTAGAGATGCCCATGATCAAGGACACATGGGGGCTGTCTGTGGTATATTTTAGATCTTTTGACATCAGACTGCAACTTTTGACAAAGTCTTCATGTTTCTCAGTGTCAGACCACCACTTGAAAATGGACCTTCAGCTTTTAAATTTAACAAATATTCTACTTAGTATCGCCAGTGAGCAGGCACTACTCACTGTGCCATTGTACCAATGATAAGTTGCCCTCATACACATTCTGGCCAGATCATCACAGTCATTTACTCCATACAATGCTGATGTTTATGAAGGAAAGTAAAAAATATAGTTGATGTGCATAGATACAATGCAGTCCTCAATTTGGACAGCAATTTTCATTAGAGACATCCCAATATACATCAGTTACAACTACTGTGCACATTTCAGATGCCTGACTGTGTAAAAACAAAAAAATATAAAAGTTGGCCTCAAACAAATGCACACTAATTGCACAAATCCAAAATAAAGCTGCTTAACCTAGGCAAATGTTAGCAGTGTCAGTCATCTGAATTCACCAAAAGTCCCTGTACAGAGCAATTAAAGCCAAGTGCATTAAATGCATATGCCTCAGATACTAGACTATAGTAAAATAAAATAATAATAATTGGCCACAATACACACACACACACACACACACACACACATACACACACACGACCATCAAATATTTTCACTTGCATGACTATGACTGTACATCTCAGATGTCTCATGACACTCAAATGAATGAATGAATGGATAAATATGTAAATATCTGAGAGACAAGAATGTATCTTTTCTGCTTAATGCTGTCAGAATACAACATGCAACCAACTGCAACTCCCCCCTCCACCTACCTTTCAACCTCTTACCTCAGGAATCGCTGAGAAAGGATCCAGGTCTGTGGTGCAGAGAGCTAAAACACTGACTGCACCTGAAATGACCTATGTTTTGCTAGCTGCATGGGAACTGGACAAGTCCGATGGTGGAAGACGGGACTGAGTAGCTGATGATGGCTCACCCAATCTGGATGGAGGGAGGCTGCATGGGCTTACCACAGTGGCAACATTAAGAGCCTTTTCAAGCTCTGCACTACATGTGGCAAACTGCCCATGTGCACCTCCCAAAGGCAAACATTACATAGTTTACAAGGCTGCCAGGGGTTGGTGGGGATTAGGGTCCACCCTCTGGCAGCAGTATGGTCCTGTACCAATATCCTTCATCTATTCACTGACATTGGATGCAGGTTGATTTGAGCCCTGGTGAGGCTAAGGTGGGTCAGGTAGACCCAGTGACTGAAGAGAGGGACTGGTGACAGCTGATGGTCAGCTGCAAAGATGTAGGTGAAAAAAGAATTAAGTAGAAAGGTAAAAAATAATAAGGACAAAAGACCAAAGTCATGGACAGATATTGCCCTTATATACTTAGAAAGTTGCTAGAATAACAAGCTTTATATCAGCATTCTTTTTCTGAATACTAAGCCAGAAACTCAGTTGTCTGTAATCATCATTCATTTTCCAAAAAAAAAACTTTTCTGTGAATAGACCAAAATATGAGACAAAACAGAGACATTTTGTGCATCTATATTACCACACATTCCAACATGTACACTACACACACATGTATACACAGATGTGGCCATTAATTACAGCCACTTACTTGACTGTTACTGTATACCACAGAAATGTGCCTGCAACCAAATAAATGAATAAATGCATAAATAATTGCCACACAGTTATGCATCCTCTATGTCCACTACTGTCAGTATACTGTGTGCAACCCATTGAAACAATCCCACCCCCACCCCCAACAAACATACCTCTCAAACTCTTAGCTCAAGAATAAAACTGGTAATTGGGGACAAAGGGCCAAAATCAGGAAAATATTGTTCTTATATACTTATTAAGCTGAAAGTTAAATGTCTGTCATTGTTTAGTGATAGCAATCATTTAAATTGTCAGAAAAAAAAGCATAAACAATAAAAGACAGAAATATAAAGAAAATTAGACATGTTCTGCAAAACTGAGAGCAGTTGATAATATCTATACTCCCGCTGTGCAAACGTGCATACAAATATTATATGTAAATGTACCCACAATTTACCTAGAATTGCCTCCTTCTGTAATTCATATGAAGTTAAACGCATTGCTAGCATATCTGAGTATGACTATAAATTCTTTTTTTATTAGGCCTGTTGCTTTTATTACTATTGCAATTGTCTGAGATTCTTTGTTCCACATTGGATACATTATGGGTGTTGAGAAGACCACTTTTGGCTAACATCTTTACAAATCCTTATCTGTTTAAAAAACTTGTGTCTCTAGTGCTTGCTATTGTTTTAACTGAAGCATTTCCTCTGTGTAATTATCTTTTGGCTAGTGGGGGCTGGTTCCTTTGTGTTCTGAAAAGCTGTTTTGGTATTTAAGCCCTAACTTTGATAGGGTTTCTGTCTTTACACACAGTGCAGACTGGAAAAGAAGTTCTTGACTGCAACTGAGCTGAAAATATAAGTATCTTGCTTTTTTTTGATTATTTTTACCGATTACTGTTTTTAAAATTTAATATATATATATATAGCACTTTGTCTATTCTGTATCTTTACAAATCCTTATCTGTTTAAAAAACTTGTGTCTCTAGTGCTTGCTGGCTGTAGGCTATTGTTTTAACTGAAGCATTTCCTCTGTGTAATTATCTTTTGGCTAGTGGGGGCTGGTTCCTTTGTGTTCTGAAAAGCTGTTTTGGTATTTAAGCCCTAACTTTGATAGGGTTTCTGTCTTTACACACAGTGCAGACTGGAAAAGAAGTTGTTGACTGCAACTGAGCTGCAAATATAAGTATCTTGTACTTGGTGGCTTTGCAGTTGCCCACCCCTACTGTGACACTCCTCCCAGTCTAGTGTCATTAGCTCATTCTGCCTAATACAGAGAGAACATTTGATAAGGCCTTCTGTTCCTCCTTTTTCCCTTTCAAAAAGTAAAACAAAACTTTTTTTTTTTTTTTCTTTCGCCTGAACCTCCTTGTGTTCTGACTGTGCTTCTCAAACATTTTGGAATTATACAGTATATTTCAGAGCATTTATTATAACTGTAATAGCCTTAATATTGCTACAACTCAAGTGCTCTAGGTTGCACTGCATCTGAAGTGTTTGTGTGTTTTAGCTGCTTTTCTGTATATATAGACTTTTCTGTTTCTTTTACTAAATAAGCTCTGTAAAGTTGTTTTATTGCATTTCTGCCTTTATTTCTGAGTTTTTTTTGCACTTTTAAAGTTTGTTTTGCTTAGTTTAATTGGTAGGCTACACACTCAAGTCGCTAGCAATTAAAGCATTTACTGTGTTTCTGCACCTAATTTCTGCTACTTTGTAAAAAAAAAAAAATTCCTTGTTTCCCGCCTTTACTGAACTAGAATAGTCCAGTCTTCAGGTATTGCTGATCTCTGGGCTGTGTCATAGTTCCTGTGTTGCCCATATCCTTATTTGGATAAAAGGAAGCTTCTTTGTTCACCAGTGAGAGTGGGGAGCTCTGAGCAGCCCATCTGTCCCTTGAGGAGTGGTTCCAGCCCAGTGACGTGTAGCTTATGGGCCGTTTTGGGCCATTTCCTATCTCTTTCTAACCCCCTGCTTTAAAGCCAGCTTTAGCGCACTTTTGCGCTTGTAATTTAAAGTTTGTCCTGTTTTTGCATTTACCTGTTGAGGCTACACACTCAAGTACGCTAGCCTGTGTCACATATTTACTGCATTTTCCTGCTATTTGTTGAAAAAAAGAAAAACAAACAAAAAAATTATTATCCTTGTTTCCCGTCTTTCCTGACCTAGAGTAGTCCAAATACAGGCTTTGCTGTATTCTGGACTTTTGGAAATTTCCTGTGTTGTCCATTTCCTTTCTTGGATAGAGGGAGGTTTCTTTGTTCACCAGTGGCAGTGGGGAACTTAGAGCAGCCTATCTATCCCTGGAGAAGTGTTCCCAGCACAAGAATCTGGTAGTCTATTGGCCATTTTGGACCAATTTCTAGCTCTTTCAAATCCCCCTGTATAAAACCCGCTTTGGCGAGGTTTTTGCGCTTGTTACTATTCAGCCAAGCTCCTCGTGGTCCTGCAGAGTGGTGCTAGCAGCAGAGAGGCTAAAAGAGCGACTGCTAACCTGATAAAAGTGTTTTTTCCTGCTACTACCTGGGCGACTGTCGATCTAGCTAAACTGCAAATATTTCTGCTTCTTGAACTGTTTTAAACTGTCTAAAGTTGTTTTTGCACCTGCACTTTTAAAGTTTGTCCTGTTTGTTGCATTTACTTGTTGAGGCTACACACTCAAGTGCGTTAGCCTGTGTTACATATTTATTGCAATTTCCTGCTGTTTGTTGCAAAAAAAAAAAAAAAGAAGTTATCCTTGTTTCCCATCTTTCCTGACCTAGAGTAGTCCAAATACAGGCTTTGCTGTATTCTGGACTTTTGGAAAGTTCCTGTGTTGCCATTTCCTTTCTTGGATAGAGGGAGGCTTCTTTGTTCACCAGTGGCAGTGGGGAGCTTGGAGCAGGCTATCTGTCCCTGGAGGAGTGTTCCCAGCACAGGAATCTGGTAGTCTGTTAGCTGTTTTGGGCCAATTTCTAGCTCTTTCAAGTCCACCTGTATAAAACCCCGCTGTAGCGCGGCTTTGCATGATTTTGTGCATAGCGCTTCATCGAGCAGCACCGCTTATTGGGGTTTGAGCCTTGGAACTGATCTAATTCTCATAATAAACACCCTATTCCTATGCTAAAGCCTAGCACTTGCTCACTAAAGCAATTATATAAGTCAGCACTAAAAAAATTAAAAGCACTACACCCTCACAAACTCCCCTTGAGTAACTTGTTCCCCATTGGCCCTTCTTTTCAATTATAAAGGAATTCCCAATACTATTCTAGCATGTCCAAAGGTCAGTTGTCAATCTCCTCTCTGGTCCAGCTGGTGAACCTGGGAATCTTGAGGCAATGTTACAACTGCCTAATGTACACAGACAACCCTCTCCTCCTCCCAACAAATTCCAACACATGTGAGAGATGCAACCATATAGCCAAACTGGAGGCTAAGCTCTCTCAACTAAGTACTGGCGTAACCAGTCAGGAGGAGAAGGAAACCACACTCACTACAATTCCAGTCTCACATAGACCTACCACGACAGCAAACCAAACACATAAACACACAAAAACATACTTGGAGGCTCTAAATAAAAATCTGCCTAAGCAGCAAAGACCTCCAAAGCAGACACCCAAGCAATCGCTACCCCAAAACAAAACACATGCAACACATAGCTCACAAAGCCAGTGTGCCGAACAGTCACAGCCCTTAAGGCTAAACAACACACCTGATACACTTGTAATAGGTGACTCTATCATCAGGCACACTGACGTCCCGCTCACCAGGCTGAACAAGGAGAAGGTCACGGTGAGCTGCCTATCGGGTGCTAGGATCCGCCACATAACACAAGCACTCAGGTCACTCCAAGGCAAGTACAAATATGACTCAGTCATTGTCCATGCTGGTGTGAATGACCTGAGATGTACCTCCCTGAACTACATGAAAAGAGACATAGAGGAGCTCTCTGGGCATGTAGCCCAGGCCGGTATGACCCTGACCTTGAGTAGCATCTTACCCTCACCAAGAATGATGCCACAGTATGAAGACAAGATTATCAATTTCAACAATTGGCTTAAGTATTGGTGTCATTCAAAGGGGATCCAATGCCTGTCAGCCTGGGATGACATGCTCGACAAGCCACGATGCTTCGCTAGGGACGGCTTGCACCTGTCACCCCTGGTCTTTCGGATATTGGCAAAGGCTCTTGCTACCCCCATAGTGCCTTTTTTAGGCAAGGCTCAAAAGACAAACCCACCTCCATAGGTATCACAAGGGATAAGAAACTAAGAGTAGTACTCAACGCCAGAAGTCTAAACCTCAAGATGCATGCACTCGAAACTCTCCTTAGCATGGAGAACATCGATATCTGTGCATTAACAGAAACCTGGTTCAAGGCTCTCGAGAGCACCCCAGCACTACCAGGTTATACCTCATACCATGCTTTTCGGCCCCAAAACTTGGACCGAACCACAAAAGGAGGGGGAGTATCAATATTCGTCAAAGATACCCACACCTCCAGGTTGGTGGCACAGCACGAAACATCAGAGACTATCCATGTGCAACTAACAGTGGGTAAAACTGCCTTCCAGTTTATAGCCTGCTACAGACCACCCTCCCAAACCCAGGAACCCCATTCGGCCTTCCTGAGAACACTGGAAAATATGAAGGTCTCTCCAAACACCATTATATTGGGTGACTTCAACTACCCAACCATAGACTGGGAGCATTACTCTAGCTCCAACACCCTAGCCCAAAGGTTCCTAGAATTTATAAACTCAAATGCTATGGAACAACTTGTTACCACTCCCACAAGAGGGAAAACATACTGGACCTGATCATCACCAACATGGGGACTCTATGCTCCAGACCAGAAGTGTATCCCTCACTGGTAAGATCAGACCATAAACTAATCTCACTGGATATTCACATCCCGACCCCACCCCATGCCCAGAAAACCACAGTGAAAAACTTCTCTAAAGCAAATTTCACATTCCTCAAAACCGAGGTGGAATCCTTCAAAGCCCCTGGCCTCTGGATATCTGCCCAGACCACAAAATCCTTTATAAACGCATTCTATGAACACCTTCAGGAATGCATGGATCATGCAATCCCAAATAAAACCAAGACCCAATCCTCCAAAGGCAGGCGTCCTGTCTGGTGGACCCCAGCCATAAACAAACTATACAATAGAAGGAGGAAGATACTACATGACAGAGCAAAATCCCAAAAGGGAAGGCATCTCTGATCAGTATTAGCAAAATCTACGGGCACTCATAAAATCGTCTAAGGCCAGCTTCGAGAGAAAAATTGCACAGGACACTAAGGATAATCACAAGGCTTTCTTTAGTTATGTTAGGAACCTGGGTGGGAATTCCCAGATATGCTCAGAATTAGTCCAAAATGACAAAAAATACACCGAACCCACAGACATTGCCATCATCCTAGCTGACAGGTTCAGCGCAAACTTCTCCCCTCCCACCAAAGGGCTAATATCTATCCCAGCAGAGTGCTGCTCCTGACATCTCAGATGCTCAGGTAAGAGCTGCCCTCTCCAAAGCAAGAACACAGCATCAATGGGACCAGGCGGTGTCCCGGGCTGCATCCTACATGAACTCCAAGAAGAGCTAAACCCAAACCTAAAACTACTGTTCAATCTCAGCCTTACTACAGGATATGTACCCAAAGAGTGGCGCACAGCAACAGTGGTCCCTCTCCACAAAGGTGGTGCCTCAACGGATCCTGGAAACTATCGCCCCATAAGTCTCACTAGCTTGGTCTGCAAAGCTATGGAAAGGATCATCATGGACCTTATAAATAAAGATATTGGGGACCTACAGACACTGGATCCTACCCAGTTCGGCTTTGTTAAGGGCAGATCCTGCCTCTTAAACCTGGTCACTTTCTTTGAAACAGTCACCAAGGCCATTGACAAGGGGAAGGTGGTCCACACAGCCTACCTGGACCTCGCAAAAGCCTTCGATACAATACCCCACTCGGGCATTATAGATAAGCTCACCAGCTTAAATATAAACCCCTATGTCACTAGATGGGTTGCAAACTGGCTCAAGGACAGAACCCACATGGTTAGAATAGCTGGAGCCATGTCAGACTCCAAACCAGTTACAAGTGGCGTCCCACAAGGCTCAGTCTTGGGACCTCTCTTGTTCGGTATATATTTCTCGGAGGTACAGGCCAACATGGAAGGACTGTGGCTGACCAAGTTCGCAGATGACTGCAAACTGGGCACCATAATAGACTCTCCAGCTGACACAAGCATCCTCCAAAAGGGCCTCATAGAAACAGACAACTGGTGCCAGAGCCATGGCCTCAAGCTAAATGCCAAAAAGTGTATAGTCATCCCCTTTGGCAAAAACAAAGTGCCCACAAATTACCACATAGGTGGTAATCCATTAAGTACAGAAGAAGTAATTAGGGACCTGGGGACCCAAGTTGATAGCAATCTCTCATTTGACAACCACGTGGCCAAAGTGGTTAGAAAAACATTTTATATAGCCCACCTAATCATGAAGGGATTCACATCTGGATCAGGGGAGGTCATCGTGCCTCTTTACTCATCCCTCATCAGGCCCATAATTGAGTACAATGCCCCTTTTGGAATGTACCTTACCAGACACCTGCAACAACTGGAAAGACCCCAAAAGTACCTCACCAAGAGGATCAAGGGGCTCAAACAGATGCCGTATGCTGCCCGGTTAAAGAAACTCCAGCTCTACTCAGTGGCATACCACCTGCTCAGAGGCGATCTGTGCCTGACTTATAAAGCCATGTCCAACCCGGAATTAATGGACATGCTGCACCTCAGAAAATCCAAATCCCATCGAGCTACTCGCTCGAGGGACTTAAACCTCAGCACTGAAATAAATAGGACATGCTGGAGGGACAGATTCATAACCCAGAGGCTCCCTTCACTCTGGAATAAAATCCCAGTCCAGGTTAGGCAGAGTCCCTCATTGACTCTCTTCAAGAGGAATCTTGATGAGTGGATGGGAGATCGTAGGTTTACCCCAGGTATCACTTCTGTGTCACTGTTAGACAGAAGCGCAGTATACTAACCTCGAAAAAGGGCATAGCAAAATTAATTTAAAATGGGTGGCGAAAGCCATACACACTCTGGCTAGGCTTATAAATGCCCTAGGGCAGATAGCCTAGTATGAACCTATGAACCTATGAACCTATAAAGCAAAACTAATTTCACACACTGTAATCATATCCTGACTTAGGAATTGTGTTTTTTCCCGTCTAAGTATTAGAAACTTGAAACTTTTGGAGAACACAAAAAAAAAATTGGGGTTTGATCCCATAAAGGAATCAAAAGATCATCTGCACTACTGTATTTTGGGTTGGGTAGTCACCTTTTCGGATGTCCAAAGCAGAACCCTGAGGGTATGTTCAAATGCATGACATTAGAGTGGGTGTGACTAAAGTTTTACTGTGATAACTGCGGAAGAAATAATTTAGTGAAGGCTGTGGTCTGGTACATGGCTCCCAAAACCCATAGAGTTCTAGATGTACTGTGGTGCATGTTAGAGCTTTTTTTTGCCAACCTTTTGATTCAGTGATGTCCTGAACAAAAATCTAATTTAAGGAAATTCATTCAAGAAAAAAATAAAATGCAGTCATGGCTTAATACTTAAAATACTAGTAGTTTTCAATTGACTTAGAATACAAAAACGTGAGAGAATGTGTGACTCTCAGCTGGAAATGGTAAATTTCAATAAAAGTGTTATGTAGTGGGCAAGAATGTCACCTCAAACAACAAGTTAGCACATAGTTGTGCCAACTGCAGAGAATACCATAACAATCTAAAGAGTCCTCAGTACATCCAGCACACAGAAAGCTAGCGTATGCCTGAGAAATACAAGTCAACCCTAAAAATATGAACCTTAAATGAGCAGCGTCCAGTAAACAAAGTATATTAATTAATGATATAGAGAAATCACACTAGAAAAATACAAGGATATTGCTACCCTCTGAACATAAGTAGTGGGTGTGTTCTTGAAATGGATGCCATGACTTACCTTTTGTGCTTTGCTTCACGTGCACGGTGAATTTATTGACATTTGTATTATGATAACATATAACCCGCTTGCAATCAAACATCTGCTCATAATGTTGTACAGAAGACCATTACGTTATTCTGCCAAGGCTATTCTGCCCAAATCAAATCTCTCATCTGTCCCAGATTTTCCTGAACATTCCTTGAGTTTGACTCACATTTTGCCATGCTCCTACTCAAGGTTTTTCTTTTCTGGTAAATACATCAGTGAGGATTATAGTCAGCCAATAATGGAAGATAATTAACATTCCATACTTCTTACCCTTTATAAAACACACATTCATGCAGAGCCTATTGTTGCTGCTTTTCATAAATAAATCTCTGAGGACTACAGAGCCAGTAATGCCAGACATTAGTTTCATACTTGTTATTCCTTACAAAATGTATGGTGAGGAAAAGCTTGAAATTGCTTTTCTTTCTTCAGTGTCACACTCTCTCTCTCATCCTTTGTTTCTCTCAAACTCTTTGATATTCTCTTACTTTCTACTCTCACATACTTTCTCCCACTCTCTTATACTCCGCCCCCCCCCCAAATCTACACTATTTTTTCTTTCTCATGCCCTGTCATAGTCTCTCTTTCTCTTACTCTCTCTCCCATACTCTCTCTCTCTTTCTCTCTCTCTCACTCTATCTCTCGGTCTCTCTCCCGCCCACTCTCTTGTAGTCTCTCTCTCTCTCTCTTGCTCTCCCATACTGTCTCTCTCTCTCTCTCTCTCTCTCTCTCTCTCTATCTCTCAGTATCTCTCTCTCTCTCAGTCTCTCTCTCCCTCTTGCCCACTCTCTTGTAGTCTCTCTCTTGCTCTCCCATACTCTTTTTTCACACACTGGTTTTCACTCTCTCTCTCTCTCTCTCTCTTTCTCTCTCTCCTTCTCTAGTTCTCTCCCATACTCTCTGAAACTCCCTCTCTCTGTCTCTCATCCAGTCATGTTCTATCTTTCTCTCTCTCTCTCTCATACAGGCCCTTTCTCTCTTTTGCAAACTTTTTCTTTCTCTCTTTCCCATCTCTCTTCCTCTTACTTTCTCTTTCTCTTGCTCATACTCTTTGTTTTGCTCTCTCTCACATTCTGCCTCCCTCATAGTCTTTCCTTTGCTTTTTTCTCTCATATTTTCTCTCTTTCTCTTTCATACTCTTTCTCTCACCCTATTCTCTCATACTCCCTCTCTCTCCCCATACTCTCTCTGTTTCTCTCTTCACTCTCACACACCCTCTCTTTCTCCCATACTGCCTTGTTCTCTCTTTTTTCTTTACTCTTTCTTCTTCTTTCCCATTCTCCCTTCCTCTTACTGTCTCTTTCTCCTTTTTTCTCTATCTCTTCCTTATACTGTTTATTTTGCTGTCTCTAACATTCTCTCTCCCTCTTTCTCTGTCTCTAACCACAAGCCACTTCCCAGTCCTACTACCTCCCTATAATAATGGTATAGATTTGCAGCAGGTGATGTTGGGTCTCAGCAGTAAACAACAAAACAAACAAAAAATTAAAAATCAAACCTGTAATTCCCTGGTCACATATCTGTCCAGATCACTGTCCAGCACCAGTACTGCTAGAGTGACTTCTTTCAACATAAAATTAAGTTACCACTGTGACGATAGGAGGTACTGCCAGCCATGCCAGGGAGAAGAAGAGCAGTGGATGTATGACTTGTGCTAGCACAGCTAGCTGGAATTTTGTAAATAATTATATGTCATTTGTATATCAAGCTGATTTGTACAGATGCTTGTGCTGAAAATGTATTTGTGAGCTGTGCTTTTGTTAATTGTGTTAAAATGTTTCAACAGGACCCATCATCCTAACAGCCTGATCTGCAAGGACATGGAATGGATTATCATGGACCTCATTAACAAGGACATTGGCAACCTATAAACACTTGATCCCACACAGTTTGGCTTCATCAAGGGGAGATCATGTCTGTGAAATTTGGTCGACTTCTTTGATGCAGTCACCAAAGCCATAGATGAGGGGAAGATAGTGCACGCCGCCTACCTTGACCTGGCCAAAGCCTTTGACACTATTCCCCACGCGGGCATAATAGATAAATTCTCTCAACTAGGCATCCCCTTTGTATGTTACCAGATGGGCAGTAAACTGGCTCACTGATAGAAACCACTTAGTCAAAATAGGGGAAGCCACCTCAAGCAGTACACCTGTAAAAATTGGCGTACCCCAGGGTTCAGTCTTGGGGCCTCTGTTATTTGGGATATACTTTTCTGAGGTGCAAGCCAAAACCAGCTGGGCTATGGCTGACAAAGTTTGTAAATGACTGCAAGATGGATGATGTCATCAATTCCCCTAGTGATGTGGGCATCCTCCAAAAGGGTCTCACTCAGACAAATGACTGGTACCAGAAACATGGCCTCAAACTGAATACAAAAAAAAGCATCATCATCCCCCCTTTGGGGAGAGTGATGTCACCACAGATTATCACATTAATAACAATGTCCTAAGGATGCAATCAGTGATGAATTTGGGCACCCGGTTTGATAGCAACCTGACTTTTGACCAACATGTTGGTTCCATTGCATGGAAAGGCTTCTAAATGGTCCACCTCATAAGTAAGGGTATCTCATTCAGGGACAAGGAGATCATAACATCCCTGTATTATTCCGTTATAAGGCCCATTATTGAGTACAATGCCCCTTTCGGCATGTACCTCACAAAGCACATGCAACAGCTGGAGAGACCACAGAGGTTCCTCACCACGAGAATCCAGGGCCTTAAACATCTACCATATGCAGACAGGCTAAAAGACCTATGCCTCTACTCAGTTTCATACAGTCTCCTCAGAGGTGACCTCTGTCTGGCATACAAGGCGATCATGGACCTATCCTTGATGGGACTGCTGCATATCCGCAAGGCAAGCTCTACTCAAATAACCAGCATGAGCGGACTCAACCTGGTCTGTGACATTAACAGGTCTTGTTTGCGGGACAGATTTGTGCCCCAGTGACTCACCCATCTATGGAATAGACTCCCTCTCCACATCAAGTAGAGTACGTCTTTACCGCTTTGTAAGTGCAACCTGGATAACTGGATGGGAAACAGAAAATACACCCTTGGGATTCCACCCGTGTCACTGCTGGACAGGGGCATTGGGTGCTGACTTGTCTAAACATGGGCTAAACTTTTGGCTAGGCTTATAAAGGCCTCAGGGTCAATAGCCTTGTAACCTCCTATGATCCTATGATGCTATGAACAGTGCACCCTGTTGAAATTAAGGGAAATGTACATGTATTATGGTATCTGAATTGCATTTATATGTTTAAGGAGAGGACACTGGCACAGCGACGGTTAACCAGCTGGCTTATTTTAAGAAGAATAAGGGAAATATAAATGCACTGTTAAATCATTGATCGGCATCCCACAGTACTGAGTAGGTCCGGAGATGGAAGGTCTGGGAGTAGCCATTGTCTGTTAGCTTTTGTAAGGAAGGGGGGGGGTTGTAAATGTTTCTGGCTCTGAGGCATTGCCATAAAAGATCTAAATGTGTATTGTAGCAGTCTGTTTAACACTTCAAAAGGAAATACTGTGAGAACCTAGAGTCAGGTGACCAGATGAGATCATTCTGAAAGTCATCGTGGATATTATATTTTACAGGAAGTAATCTCAGAATATATAGTATTCTGTTTGGGAGCCTGACTAGAAAGACTGCTCACATATTTTATCTTGCCTTGCCCAAGTAAGTTATTAGGGAACAGTAAATTCTATTAAATTCAGCCAGGAATATAGTGAAGATTAGTTGAGAGATTGTTTTTCTTTATTTGTATGAGTCTGTCCATCAATGTTCTTTTCAATATTTCCTGTGATCTGAACTTTGTAGTTTACTGTGGATATATATATTTAATATTTTCTTGTTCTTTTATTATTTATTATTAAATATATTTAAACTTTTCATTGTGGCTGGTCCTTTTTAGAAAGTATTAACCTTTGAGAGTACTTATATTTATTTGGTGACAGTGTGTGGGTCACTCCAGAAGGCCTAGCCATCTTGGTGAACTACTACCATTTGTATTAGTATTAATAATACACAGTATAATTGGACACCCTTTGATAAGGGCCTTAGAGTAGCTGATTGTGAAATGTCTGGTGGCAGGGATAACTACCCTATACTCTGGACAGAAGGGGGCACAGCAGTTAAATCTGTGCCATCCTTTCCCAGGTGTGTGTGCTTGAAAAATCAAATCTCACAGGGTGTGTGTGTCAGCTACTCGGGGCAGGGACACAAAGCACTGGGTTTACAGAGATGGTGCTGGAGGACTTGGCTTGGACACTCGGCTGAGGACCTAACCCTACAGCTGTACCAGTGAGGAGTCTTATTGGGGATCTGGAGGGAGATAGATATAGAGACATCCAGACCTCATGTTGAGTGTGTTTCCTGTGTGCTTTTTAGAGAAATTGCACTTGATGCAGAGAGGTCTGCATCTGGAAACACTGAGTATATCCACTTGTATTCCAAGTGCACATCCATCTCCAGTGTCAGTGGTAAGGATTCAGGCTCTTTGATTCTTGGCCCAGCATGGAGACGATACATATTGGTGCCCATCACATATTGGTAGCAGTGGTGGGTCTCACAAACACCAATGTTTAATTAGATTTAATCATACCTCTCAGTTGTCCCCGATTTTGCATAATGCTGTGGATTTTGCCTAATATTTTCTTCTGTCCCTGATTTTCTGGTAAACCATTAAGCATTACAAACAAGCTGATTATGACAGACATTAGAGTTTCACAATTATTATTGTTCAGAAAATGCACATTGATGCAAAACCTGCTGGTCTATGAATTGTGTAAGTGAAACAGAATTATATTTAAAACTTGCCCCTGATTTGGGGCCTTTGTCCTGCCATTATTTTAAGCTATCTCCAGATTTCTAGAGCAAAGAGGTTGAGAGTTATGGATCTAATACCATTTTAAAATCTAATATTTTTCACAGTCCATTAATCAGTAACTTATCTAATGATTCTGATGCTCTCCCACACTGTGGTACAGCCAGAAATGTTGCTCATTTGGCAACTGGACCTAATGGAGAACACTCAGCAATGAGGCCCTTTATAGAGCTGAGTCCTTGTCCAAGCACTCCCGGGCCCCTTCCACAGAACTGTCTCTGTAAAACAATGTCTGCTAGTGCCTCTTTATCCATGGTAATTGCCATTCAAGCAAAGTAATATGAACATACAAACAAACACACAAATGCACACAAAGTCTTAGGGAAGATTGCTAGAATTGTTCAATTCCTCATAGCTTTCATCCTTGCATGGTTGTACTGCCACCACTATAGATTAGGACCAGAGACACACAGTCACTGGTTGCTGTTACTAATTAAGCCAAATATTAAATTAATTAATGTCTCTTTTACAATTAGTAGGCCTAAACAGTCTGAAGGGAGATGTTAACAAACAGTGTAAATAATAGTTGCCTTCTTCTCAGATTCATAACTGTACATAAATATTTTAATAAATAATGGATGCCAATCATAAGGGTGTAATGGTTAATAAATGATATTTACTTAAATAATAAAGAAAACAATGCAAATAAGATTAAAATACATGTAGGCTGGCCCACAGAAAGAAATAAAATAAAAGATAATACAAATAGAATGCATACAGAAAAAAGAAGCTCCAGATACCTAATTTACCTGGCTGTCTCTTACTGCAGAAATACTGCCATTGTCATAAGATCAGAGGCACTGGAAGCTGTTGAAAGCTGTGTGTGTGTGTGTGTGTGGGGGGGGGGGGGGTGAGAGGGGCACTTAGTGATTTAAAACATGCATTTTTTAAAACTATTTACTACCACAATATAGGTCCACTGGGAGGACATTTTAAGCTTAGTCAGTTTCCCTTTTGGTGCTTGAATTAACATTTTCTGCTTGGTCTTACCTATCCCATGGCTGATAATTGTATATTAGCCCTAGTGAGAATAACTGTGATCATACCATAGATAATTTGAGGGGGGCCATGTAAGGGATGCAGCATTTAGGAACAGCCTTTATCCATTAGTGGCATGAGGGGCAATCCTGGAGTACATTTTTTATTAGCCATCCCTAGATCCAAGTTGCATTTGAATATGGACAAGGATGAGCTTTGTTTTACTTGAATGTATAGTCTGTTCTGGAACAGTGGTAGCCTCTGTGATATATATCCATCTCTCCACAACATTCTGTTTAGATACCTGGACTGAGTATTTCTGATGCCATTTGACTTGCTGATGTTCAGTAGGTCCATCAGTATTGAGTGGAAGGATGCCTTGCATGCCAGACTCAGGTCACCTCTAAGCACTCTGTAGGATACTGAGTATAGTGATAAATCTTTGAGGTGGTCCATGCAAGACCTATTGTTTAAGACTTGTATCCTTTTAGTGAGGTATCTCTGTGGGTATTCCAATTATTGCATGGGTCTGGACAGATACATGGTAAAGTGGGCATTATACAAAATGATTGACCTAATAAAGGCTTTGTAAAGGGGGACAATAACATCTCTAGATCTAGTTGCAATCAATTTGTTTATAAGCTGTGCAATACAGAAAGACTTTATGACTCTGGGCACATGCTGGTCAAAAGTTTAGGTTACTGTACACACAAGTTCCCAAATGCCAAATAACTGGGTCAGTTCTCAGAGGGTATTGTCAATTTGGCAGTTCCCTGAAGTAGATGACTTCCCAAAGGATACAATAATGTATTTTTTTAGTTTAGTTTCAATTAATGATTCTCACCTCATAGCTAGAGGTTCTCCGGTTCGATTCTCGGCTGGGGTGCCTTCTGTGCAGAGTCTGCATGTCCTCCCTGTGGTCGCGTGGGTTTTCTCCGTGTGCTCTGGTTTCCTCCCACATCCTAAAGACATGCTGTAAGTGGATTGGACACTCTAAATTGGCCCTAGGTGTGAGTGTGTGCATGTGTGTGCCTTCTGTGGAAGGTTGGGTTCTGGGCTGACATCTCGACACCGTAAAACTCCATTGATAATCATGAGTGGACAGGTGATCCGCTGTGGTGACCCCTAACTGGGAAAAGCCAAAAGAAGAAGAAGTTTCAATTCATGATTCTGGCACCAGTTATTGTTTGGGACAAACTTTCCTGCACGATGATTAAGTCATTTGGGGATTCAATAACTGCTCCTAGCTTGCAATCATCTAAAACTTAGTCGGCCAAAGCCCTTTGGTATTTCCTTTTACTTTTGAGATGTATATGCCAAACAGAAAAAGTCTCAGCACCAAACCCTGGGGGACTCCATTGGTGACTGGTCTGTTTGTAGAGGTAACTTGAGGTTCACGATCCACAGAACTGCACTGACATGTTCAACAATATGACTGTTATTAATTATTAAAATAACAATCATTCTCTTTCAGCTTTTCCCATTAGGGGTCGCCACAGTGGATCATCCCTTTCCATTTCTTCCTATCCTCTGCATCTTGCTCTGTCACACCAACCGCCTGCATGTCCTCTCTCACCACATCCATAAACCTTATCTTAGGCCTTCCTCTATTCCTCTTACCTGGCAGCTCCATCCTTAGCATCTTTTTCCCAATATACCCAACATCCTTCCTCAGCACATGTCCAAACCAACGCAATCTCGTCTCTCTTGCTTTGTCTCCAAACTGTCCAACATGAGCTGACCCTCTAATATACTGATTCCTAATCCTATCCATCCTAGTCACACGAGTGCAAATCTTAACATCTTTAACTCTGCCACATCCAGCTCTGACTCCTGCCTTTTTGTCAATGCCACTGTCTCCAACCCATATAACATAGCTGGTCTCACTACCCTCTTGTAGACCTTCCCTTTCACTCTTACTGGTACCCGTCTGTCACAAATCACTCCTGACACTCTTCTCCACCCATTCCACCCTGCCTGTACTCTCTTCTTCACCTCTCTTCCACATTCACCATTACTCTGAACTGTTGATCCCAAGTACTTAAACTCGTCCACTTTTACCAATTCTACTCCCTGCATCCTCACCATTCCTCTACCCTCCCTCTCATTTACACACATATATTCTGTCTTAGTCCTGCTGACCTTCATTCCTCTGCTCTCTAGAGCATATCTCCACCTCTCCAGAGTCTCCTCAACCTGATTCCTACTCTCACTACAGATCACAATGTCATCTGCTAACATCATAGTCCACGGGACCTCCTGTCTGATCTCATCTGTCAACCTGTCCATCACCACTGCAAATAAGAAAGGACTCAGAGCTGATCCTTGATGTAATCCCACCTCCACCTTAAATGGATCTGTCACTCCCACTGCAGTTCTCACCACTGTCACACTACCCTCGTACATATCCTGTACCACTCTTACATACTTCTCTGTCACTCCCGACTTCCTCATACAATACCACAACTCTTCTCTAGGCACCCTGTCATATGCTTTCTCCAAGTCTACAAAGACACAATGCAACTCCTTCTGACCTTCTCTGTATTTCTCCAACAACACTCTCAGAGCAAACATTAAAATAACAATGAAAACCATAAACTATCAGAAGTTGGAATGAAACAACAAAGTGCCAGCTGTAAAAAATAATAAGTGCTTTCTTTCTTTAATTGTCAAACACAAAACGAAAGTGTGTATTATTTTTTACAACTGACATTTCGTCATTTCATTCCAACTTCTGATCATTTTATAGTAAATAACAGTGCAAAATACCAGAGCTGAATCATGGTTAAATGGGGCCGTAGGCAGATTAATAGATTGGGCCCCTCCCAGAGCATCCCCTCCTGCAGTAACCACCTACCGCTCCAGCAGCATCCCCCTCCCCAGGCACTCCAGTGTCCCAGTACTTGGCTATTTCTTCTCAATTACCATAAACACCATTCAAACCTGTCAGTGTGCATACTGTTTTCTTATTTACTTCTACAATGATTACAAATATTGAAATAAAATAGCACAAACACTGATAGCTATTTGCTAAACAAACAATACAGTCTCACAATGAAAACAGACTTAGCATGAGCAGTAAACTTCTCTGCCCTTGAAACTCACATTCATTGAAATGGCATGAAAACCCACATCATTTTGCATCTGGCCAGTGGAGGACTAAGCTTAACTCTGGGCTGTTTTCAAACTATAAGCTCCTTATACATTCTTAGACCCATGCATACAGTTATGCATTCTTTGATTCACCTTCCTGATTGTATTAAATTATATTTCTTGTATAGTACAGCACACTTGTTAGAGCGTGTTTTAAATTTATTGTTTTGAACATTTTTCCAGTAAGCGATGAAACAAAATTTGTGAACCAATAATGACAAAACTGCCCAGTTCAGAACATTTCCATCATAAAAGTCTACTCAAACTTCTGTCATTACAATCCACCAGTATCAGCAAATATACACAATCTCTGAACAAGTAAGAGTCATCTAAATAATTTCACATTAATCTGTAACTAATGAAGAGGTTGCTGTTAGGAAACAACTATATTTCATTGTTTCATCTACATATAAAGTGCCTGTTGCCCTTTAAGTATTGCCTATGTTACATTAAAAATGATAAGCTAATAATATTTCAATAGGGAATGGATGGCAAACTGATAACATGTTTGTAGTTACTAGATAACTCCTCCAAAGGAGGACATTCACGGGACTGCAGCATTCACTTCTTTTAAAGTACAACACAGTACAGTATCAGCAATCCATCTGAATACTGTGGGAGTAAAACCCACAGCCTTCTGCATCAAAAGCTAGTATACTACTTGTTGTGTTACTAACAATGCCAACAGACTTGGCATAATCAGCACTAAACTTTTCTTCCCCTGAAACTCTCACCTCCTTGTAAAATCCACTTGACACTCAAATCTCTCAACTTTGGAGCACAAGAAATCTGGAAAAAGCCAAAATGTATTGGGGGTACAAAGGCCCAAAATCAGGGACATATTTTAAACATTGCTTGTATAATCTTAGAAAGTTGCTAGAATAAAGTGTTTTGTGTTATCATATGTTTCCTGAAAGATAGGAAGACTGAAACTTAAAGGTCTATCATTATCCAATGAATTTGGTTCTCACTGATTTGCCAGAAAACCACAAATTTTAAGAGGAACAGACCAAAAATATGAGCCTAATATTCTGTGAAAATCTACACAGTTGAAAGCTATGGACTCAACTCCTTGAATGCCAAGTGGTGGTATGGGTAGACAATTCAGGCTCTTGTTTCTTGTGTTTGAGCCTGAGTAACACTAACCACCAGGTATACTTAACTGGGGCATTTTACAGACAATCAGCCTAAAAGCAACAACCCAGCAAACACACATACACAAACACACACACACACACACACACACACACACACACACACACACACACACACACACACACACACACACACACACACACACAATCAGCATAAAAGCAACAACCCCCCGGCACAAATACTCAGGCAACAACTAATGTGACTGAAAACTGTCCTTACCTGGAAGCAGCAAAAACACTTGGGCAATTGAGCAGCATATGTGAGCAGAAAACTAATGTGATCAAGCAAACTCTCCTTAGAAGCTGTACCTGTACTGTAACATATTTTAAAACTGTGTGGGCGACAGGAACACATGCATGCATAGACGTATGGGACCTTAGAAGATGCTGCCACCATAGTCTTGCAGCTGTAAAAGTGTGGGGGGGGTGCTCCTCCCCCCTCACTCTATAGTTCCGGCTCCCTTGCATAAGTTAAATAATTAATAACTAGCACTCACAGATGGATTCACCACAAACAACTCAGCATCATCTTACACACACTAGAGAAAAACAAGTAGTTAAATCAGCTTCTACTTGTCATTATCTGACATGTAAGACAAGTTAAATGATAACTTTACTTAGCCATGCAGGTCTATATCAGATTATCGAACTCTTAAAAGTTCGAACACCATATGGCCGAGATCATATGTTTGAACTCTTAAAAGTTCGAAAATCAAAAAAAAAAAAAAAAAAAAAAAAAAACAGAAAAACCTACCTGAAAGTTTAAGTAGGGGGCAAGCCCCCTCCACCCCCCCACCCTTTAAATATACCAACTCTGACACTGCACTACAGTGCAGAAAATGGAAAACTTCCATTTCTGCACTGTACAGAGATCTCCATTGAAATGTTTGAACTTTTAAAAGTTTGATCATATGGTGTCGACCATATGACGTTCAAACTTTTAAAAGTTCGACAATGTAATATAGACCCAGGCATGCACCTTGTCCAGAAGTTATAGTACGCTTTGCACAACTATATAACTGGTCCAACTCTAATAAGCTTCCAATTAACTCCAAGTAAACTAATTTTATGTTTTTTTCTATAGATGCAAAACAGTCTACTATTTCTCTCATTCTCAAAAATATCAGAAAGAGGGTATTATTCCCAATGTCACTGAACAAAGGCATGTAGACATTGCACTAGACTCCACCCTGTCCATTACTTCACATGCAGACAATATCACAAAAACATGGCTCAATTTACAATATTAGCCATCTTCTGTCACCAATTGCACAATTAGCCATTGAGGAAAAATATACTAACATCCTACACTTGAATATAGCCTTATATTTCTCACACTATACTCTACCCCAAATACCCACAGTATACAGACTGCTGAGAACAAAATCGATCGCTCATTATGTTATCAGACCCCTTGCTGCACTATTGCAAACTACTTGAAACTGCTAACTGGCTATTGGTGACTGACAGAGCAGCACTTTATATAAGTACACTAATCTTCAAAGTACTGAAATAAAGTTAATGTTCATATCTAGAGTAAAACCTTCCATTAGTAGAAAACTGTTATTGGCCAAGAAACTCTCAAAACAACAATTTCTCATTCATACTCTCCATTTAAAACCACTATGAGATAAATAGCTTTCTGTAGGCAGGGACCTGATATTTTGAGCCAATTACCTAGTTAAGTCAAAAATCAAGGAACAATTAAAGAATTTAAAGATGCTTTTAAAGAACATCTACATGCAAAATCAACCTGCAACTGCTGCTGCGATAATGGTTACGGCTATATAATATTTAACATGCTAGATCACAGACATTATTGATTAAAATCTATTTCTGAATTTGCTATTAGCACTTTAACACTACTGTCTTATATTATATATAAATATATATATATATATATATATATATATATATATATATATATGTGTGTGTGTGTGTGTGTGTGTGTGTGTGTGTACTAACTGTATTTTGTCTATATTTGTGGGATTTCATTAAATGATTTACTGAAATATCTAGTTGCACAATTATTTGTTATGTGTTGTACTTTGTGACAAACTGCTGATTGTGTATGCATGTTGTACACTGCTTAATTACTGTATAATCTGTTCCTTGAGCTTGGGTCATGGCTGAAAAGAGTCATCTGATCAGCCACTTATCCAGTTGACAAATATTAATATATACATTTATTTACTGATTAATTGTATTTGCATTTGCTTACCAGGATAGTCTAGTTGGGCATGAGGACCTTTTCAGCAGAGGCCTGGGGAGAAAAGCTCTGAAAATTTGTATAATATTTTAGTGAACAGAAATGAAACATATGAGTAAAGGTATTAAATCTAAAGGATAAATGTTGAATTGCTAATATTTCTTCTTAGTTGCCAATATTATAGAGTTAATAGATTATACAGTTTGAAAAAAGGTTCCCCTTAACTGACAAAAATATGGGTGAGCATTAATTACATATTCCATGCAATAGTCTTTGATGAAAAAAGGTGATACGTATTGTACACTTGCACTGCTTGCTTGTAACATTATGAGCATCAGAAAAAGTAGAGATATATAAAAAAAGAGAGGAAAATATGTATAAAGAAAAAGTAAGATGTAGTACAGATTGTGAAAAGTAGGATAATTAAGTTTTAGGATTCAATTCTGGTGTTGCAAAGTAGTACTGAAGGAGTTTATGAGACC
>NC_056734.1:181462850-181492850 GCF_019279795.1 Protopterus annectens
AAAAAGGTATTAAGCAGGATTTCTCTTAATACTGTATGGCATTGGGGATTTCATAGCAGCTGCACTTTTGTTCAGACAGTGTATTCTGACAGTAGTGAGCTAAGAAGACAAATACCTGTGTGGCAGTTATTAATGTATTTATTCAATTATTTGGTTGTAAAAGTTATGTTGTGTACAGTCGTGGTTATACAAGGGGTTATTTTTGGTGTGTGTGTGTGTGTGTGTGTGTGTGTGTGTGTGTGTGTGTGTGTGTGTGTGTGTGTGTGTGTGTGTGTGTGTGTGTGTGTGTGTATTTGTGTGTGTGCGTGTGTGCGTGTGTCCGTGTGTGTGTGTATGTGTGTATATGTGGCCAGAGGATTGGATACCTGGAAATAAACTATTATTATTTCAGCTTTTGTTCGCGGACATTTTGTCACAATCAAAGTAGGTGCAGCAAATCAGAACGGGCATATCTGACTGACAGACTGTATATACAGCGGGCTTATACTAGTGACTATAATATTTTATAAACATACTAAAAGCAAACCAGAGTTTTGCTTTTTCAAGCATTTCTTTATAATTTCACAGCATATTTGCTGAAAGTGTCTTTGGACTAATTTTACAGCAGATATGTATATATTTTCCCTTTTCTTATATGGGCAAATGGGTACCAAATGAAACTGAGTTTGTTTGTGACCATTACGTTGTTGACTTTTCCTCAGAGGCAAACAACAGATCTATATACAGGTAGCTATCTTTTGAGGGTAGATGTAAGGAGGCATTCTGTACAAATAATTTTAACACACAGCTTGGGAAGTGGATCCTGTGATGGTGTTAAGAAGATGTGTTAGCTCTTTTTTAGAGACGCATAATAAAATGGTTTTATCAAGTTCCAGTGGCTAAGTTCTGTGTCAAAATTGTTGACTTTGGTAGAAGCTGGTAATGTCTGAGAAAAGGAATTGTGAATACAAATTTTTTATATACCTTAGTACAACAAACTGAAATATATTACTATAGGCATTTGTTTGTTCACTTTCATCCTGGTCTGACATCAGAAGCATATATAGGAGACAGTTATCTTATGGTGCAGAGGTGCATTGGCATGTTGCGTACATGTATGACAGCAACAAATGGCCATTTGTTCTTTCACTTTCATGACAATTTAACACCAGAGATGTACACAAATAATGACTGTTTTTTTTTTTTTTGGGGGGGGGGGATAGGGAAGCAGGAAGTGTTCCCAGATTTTGTGTATCCTCACAACCATTTATCTTCTCAGTGTATTGAGAACCATTTGTCAGCTTGAAACATTAAGCTTTGGACACAAGTTATTTCTTCCTTGGTCACAATTGTTTGTTAAAGCAATCATTGGATAAGCTCTAAAATACACCCAGATCATCAAGAAACTAATTTAAAAAGTGGATGACCACATCCATTGATTGAGAAAAAAAAACAAACAAACCAATACAACCAAAACTCAAACAGGTGTAAAAGGCAGAAGACTTTCTGATTTGTCCAACTGTCTGATTCCCTATGGTAAGTTGTTGATATGCCTCCTGAGAAAGTCTACCTTTCAGGTAAAAGCTCTAATTTCTATAACAAATTTCCTGACTTTCACATCTGACTGATTTTTGGTTTTATTATCATCTAGTAACCCCTAGAGTCTTGGGGCCTTGTGTCCCACCATGACCCCAAGGTTAATTACTTTATTTCATGTACAGTTTTTGCACTGCAGTTTTTCACAGTTATTGTGTGTTGAAAGTACAGAGAGAAAAATTAGATAAAACACAAGAGAAAAATCTGTAAAATATTTCTCAGAGCATCTAGAATACCATGGCACAACATTCTTAGCCAGTTAGGTTATGCTGACAGGATGAAGAGAAAAAAAATAAGAGAAAGATAATACGTGGACAAATAAAAACAAAACCTATGAGGTGTTATGAGTTATGATATAATGAAGTCATGGCAGGAGTTTTTTAAGTTTCAGGAAGCATTTCACAAGGCCTTTCTTATCAACCAAATAAAATAAAATAAAAAATAACACACTTTCTGCACCACAAACCCCAGAAATGACTACTATATGTGGTAGGGATGTTACACCCAAAGCCAGATGTAACTTACTTACTCAGCTATGCTCTTTAAAGTGAGTATCATGTTACAGTTGTTAAGGATCCTGCAGTGCCTTGGTACTGGGATGTGTACTACGGTTATTCAAACCTAAATGACTCAATACGTATAGGTTTTGAGGACAGTGATTCAAGTAAAGCATTCATCACAAGAGATGGTGTAGTGATGCCATCTGTCTCCCTGAATGGTGCTACTTGTCTTTGCTCATCAATCCCTGTGTGATGAAAGATCTAGTCACACATTTTTGTTATGAAGATCTTTTCAATTTCACCCTCTGGAACTGGTTTTAGTCAGTAGTATGGCCTGCATCTCTCTCAGGGCATAAAACTGGTCAGTTGCCACCCTCTGGAAATAGTACTAGTCATCCATCATTTCATTATCACTAGTCTCTTAATCTGGTAGTTAATCTACTGACCAGCTACTACTTAATCTAGTTGACCTTTTCCTTGAAGGACTATTTCTACTACTCATTGTGTATACCATTGAGATACTGAAACACATACGTTTCTGGATATTAAGGCTGCCTTAACTGGGACAGTGGTGACAATTATACCTTTTGTGGTATCTTTTTACACATTGGATGTTCTTTTCCTTCTCAGTTGTCTGGTTAATGACTAAAGGACATGTAGTGTTTGACTTTTCTTATCTGGTTTATGCATCTTTGCCATGTATTATGTTTCACATCAAAGATGTACTTTCAGGGCAAAGTCTGTGAAATAAATGTTTATACCCCAGCTTGCTCACTTGTTCCTCCATAGAGTAGCAGGCAGCTGTGGGAGATTGTCATCCAGGTAGCCATCAGAGTAAACAGGGGTAATGAACTAAGTCTCCATTCCCAGGCAGGTAATGTGTACTCATTTATACAGATCCATAGCTATGTCAATTGGCACCCTTGTCATTCTCCAAAGTGGTGCCTTACTTAACCTAAAGGTGATGACAAAAAAGGTCTCCAA
The DNA here is from genome assembly GCF_019279795.1 of Protopterus annectens. Taxonomy (NCBI): domain Eukaryota; kingdom Metazoa; phylum Chordata; order Ceratodontiformes; family Protopteridae; genus Protopterus; species Protopterus annectens. The sequence continues at coordinate 181,465,910 of NC_056734.1, forward strand.
AGTTGAGTTCACATATCCAAAAATCTCCATGTTACATTTACATGATAGCTATTACTGCACTCACATACAATCATCAGCACTTCAGAGCTTTTGATTGCACTTGATAACGGTTTATACCCATGGCAGCCAGTCTTTTCACTCTTCCGTAACTATGGTGCCCTGCTAGCACAAGGACCTGCGGTGCCTTCCCTTTATGATGATGTGCATGCTTCCTTACAGGACCATCAGAAGATCACAGCCCATCACAGCTCGGCAGAATCAAGCACAATCCCCTACCCTGTATGCTGCATGCTGTTCTCCTGCTTTCTCACAAGAGTCAGGACCACTTCATACCCCACTGATGTCAGCATATCACTTTCACCCTACCTGTTTTAACCCCATAGTACCATGGCCACTTATCAAACACTGGTTGACAAAGCTATTGTCAAGGCTTCATTCTTCTACGTCATGGTGCCAAAAGAGGCAATCCTTCAACAGTTTGGCTCATTTGCCACTTGCCTGTGTTGGATGCTTTTAATTAGCACTTTGTAATCTAAACTAAAAATTCTCCATTATCTGTCATTTATATGTTGATGGTGGTCTTTGTGTGGCTGCATCTATATATCTCACTCTATTAAGTCCTCTTTAGAATAAAGTTTTCAGTGAAGGATAAGGCAGTAATTTAAATACAGAAGTTTGAAAATAAAGCGGGTTATAATATGATTTAGTTTGATCAAACAGGAAGACAATGAGAATTCTCCATCATAAACAATGACATGGACTCCTGCAGGAGTTAGTCATGAGGCAGCTTATTTTACTTTAGGCTAACTGAAGAGGATATATATCACATGATCTGGCTAGTAATGCGAGACCACATTCCCAGTGTGGACATGAGGTTATCTCTTCTTATACTGACAATTCCTGAAAATCTGTATATGCTGTTTTGTACTCATTGCAGGGATTTCATGTTTGGTACAGTGGAAATGCAATCACTGGTAGGGATACTGTAGAAAAAATAAATATGTCTTTCCAAGCAGACCTCATTTTTGGATGTATGGATGCATAAAGTGGTTAGAAACTCTGTAGCAAAGTCCTAGTAGAACTTTGACTTTGCTGGTCCTTCTGTTTTTGTTTTTTTGTTTTTTGTTTTTTTTTAATATGGACAGTAACTGTGAAGAGTGATCCAGGCACTCAGGTACTTAAGTGTGGCCCTTGCCTCTGAGTCCCAGCCATCATGGCATTAGTTTTTTGGTATTTAACTGATAGTCTATAAGTTACATACTTGTGCCTTATGAATGATAAATCCATTATAAGAAAAGGAATAACTATAGCAGAAGACGTAAATGTACAGCAACGTTATCTCAGTACAAGATCATGTGCATGATCGGGACATTGGCTGCGACAGTATTAGTTAAACTGTTAAAGAGTAATGAGCCTAGCATCATTCCTTGAGGGACACCAACTTGAAAAGTTTGGGCAAGGGGCCAAAAATCAGGTGTTTGGATGCAGAAAATTCTGTTGCTGAGGTAGTTCTGCTACACTTTTATAAAAGTGACTGTTAGTCTATTACAGCTAAGCTGATGAAAAAGGTGCATGTATGATGCACTGACAAATGTCACAATTATGTCAACACATTATTGAGTGACCTGATCATTATCCCCATCCTTGAATAAGTGGACCATAAGCAACAGTAGTACTACAGTACACACTAATACTAGTATCACCTGATCTTGCTTTAAACAACCAGCTATTACTTAATCTACTGACCAGCTATTACTTAATCTACCGACCAGCTATTACTTAATCTACTGACCAGCTATTACTTAATCTACTGACTAGCTATTACTTAATGTTCTAACCAGCTATTACTTAATCTACCGACCAGCTATTACTTAATCTACCCACCAGTTATTACTTAATCTACTGGCCACCTATTACTTAATGTTCTAACCAGCTATTACTTAATCAACTGACCAGCTATTACTTAATCTGCCGATAAGATATTACTTAATCTACCCACCAGTTATTACTTAATCTACTGACCACCTATTACTTAATGTACTAACCAGCTATTACTTAATCTACCCACCAGCTATTACTTAATCTACCGACCAGCTACTACTTAATCTACTGACCAGCTATTAATAAATCTACTGACTAGCTATTACTTAATGTTCTAACCAGCTATCACTTAATCTACTGACCAGCTGTTACTTAATCTACCCACCAGTTATTACTTAATCTACTGACCACCTATTACTTAATGTTCTAACCAGCTATTACTTAATCTACTGACCAGCTATATTACTTAATCTACTCACCAGTTATTACTTAATCTACTGACCACCTATTACTTAATGTTCTAACCAGCTATTACTTAATCTACCCACCTCCTATTACTTAATCTTCTGGCCAGATATTACTTAATCTACCCACCAGTTATTACTTAATATACTGACCACCTATTACTTAATGTACTAACCAGCTATTACTTAATCTATCCACCAGCTATTACTTAATCTACCGACCAGCTATTACTTAATCTACTGACCAGCTATTACTTAATGTTCTAACCAGCTATTACTTAATCTACCCACCAGATATTACTTCATCTGCTGACCAGCTATTACTTAATGTACTAACCAGCTATTACTTAATCTACTGACCAGCTATTACTTAATCTACTGACTAGCTGTTGTTTAATCTAGCTAGCCTTTTCTTTGAAGTATCAGAGATACTGAAATGTGCACTCAAGGAAAATGCATGCAGTCTATGCAAGAGTCTAATTATCAGGCTTACGTTATTAACTGAATATAACTGCTCTACCTGCACTTTACTTGAAACAGAAAGTAACAGGGAAAATGTAAGAGACAATATAAAGAAGCTAATTACAACATAAATACACAAATTGTACAGATGCAAATACCAATCATCTTGAAGGTATATTAGCTACCCTAACTAGCATAATTCTATTGTAATTATTTCTTCTGTGGTAGTCTGTGGCTACATTATAACTACTTAATACGCTTCTGTTGTGAACTCAACGCTGTGGATGAAATGGACAATTTGGGGCCAGTCCAGAGCTCCACTTAGCAACATAAATACATAAATGCATACATACATACATACATACATGCATACATACATACATACATACATACTCTTCTGAGTTGCTGATTACACCCTATAACAGTGTGCACACAAGGTATCCAGTCCCTTCACCCTACCTTAGTTACATGCATACATACATAAATACATAAATACACCAAAACAATGGTACTATTTCCTTTGCAGAACCCATGTGGTTGCATATTTAAAACGTTATGCTTCTCTATGAAAACCTTCAGCTCAGATACTGCTGCCCTTTGAAGGCACTTTGAAGGTGAGAAAGGAATCAAATGACCCTACTCCACTTTCAAATTCTGGTCTAATTTTTTTAAGAAGAACTTCAGTCCAGGATTCCTTACATTTGGGAATATGTCAGAAGTGGAATGTTAATTTTATGTCTTAGAGAGATGCTGATAATGTACTGCTAGTCCCATAGAAGTTTGGAAATAAGTCTTCATATCCTAGCTGACCATACTAGTTAGACTGCTGATCTCTTGTTACAAATGGCAGCTACCTAGTAGGCTAATGTGCCTATACATGTTTACATTTCATTTTGCAATTGAAGTCATCTTCAATTGCAGTTGAAGTCAACTGTTTGCAGAGATGCTTCCATTTACAAAGCTGTCCTAGTCATTTTAATTGTAAGGCATTCTGAAAGGATGCCATGCTTTGTTTTGTGTGTTACAAGCTTTGCTGGTTGACATTTCAACTTATTGTGCTAATTTGGGTAATGCTTGTTCTGAAGAGGTAACATAATGTTTAGCAATTATTAAAGATCAGTCTTGCAATCGTCTTCAAATTGCATAAAACCCCAATGTGTAAAAGCACAAGATTTCCACTGTTTATTGGAATACAATCTATTTTTACTTCTGAAGTTAAATCCTGCCATTGAATCTTCACTGAAAGCTTGCTAGTGCCTTTGCAATTGTCAATAAGACTGGGGGAAGAAGTGCACCCAATATGATAGCAGCTTGTATGTCTGTCATAACTGGAAGTACCCAAAAAACATGCTACTATTTCATGGACATTAAAAAGTGTGTTACTGGTACTTACAAGATGAATAAAAAGTATTTCTAAGACAAGAAAGATGTAATGATACAGGGCTAAAAAGGAAATGCAGAGCAGAAAGATTGGTGTGTAGAGGCAATTAGCTGCTTGTGAGTATTGAACTACAGTCCTCCTTAGCATGCCTCACAGACCTAAATATAACTTCTAACATAACCAGATTAATCAGTCGTAAAGAAGTGTAGATAGCAACTATGAGCTCAGACAGGACGTTTGGGTGGCTAGCATTTCAGCATCTTCACATCAATAATTCTTCCACATTTAAAAAAGTACTGCTTTCAAATGAACACAACATAAATACCAGCACTGTTTTTATACTGTAATTGCACAGTCACTCTAGCTCTGATTTCAAGCTTGTTTAGACCCAAAGAGAAATTGCTAACTAAAGAAGCACCTTAATCAATTACGTTATATGAGAAAAAATAGACTAGCTTTACAGGCAGTTTACTGTAAATGAGCAGAGCTTCTTGCACTGTTGTGCCAGTACACATGGGCATGCATGTACACACACACACACACACACACACACACACACACACACACACACACACACACACACAGACACACACAAAATTGTGGATGTTTCACATTCTGTTGATGGCAATGCTTTTCTAGGTTGTTTCAGCAATATCCATACTGTCGCAGGCTAGATATTTTACTTTGTGAATGGCTACAGGGCAGTATTTAGCACAGAACTCTGACATATTTTAAAACATTTTCTTCTACTGTGTAAGCTGTCATGCTAGTTCCTTTAAAGTAGCATTCGTGTAGGAGGACATGTCCTGTATAATTTAGAACTTGCTAAAACTTTTTATGGTTAACATTGCTTGTGTATTGTTCATGTACTGAATTAGGAGAAGCAAAGTGGATAGATAGATAGATAGATAGATAGATAGATAGATAGATAGATAGATAGATAGATAGATAGATAGATAGATGCTAGGTTGTGTTGTTATATATAGTGGATCATCTTTTTATCAACTATCTCAGATCTTCTTGTAGACTTCCCTCGCAGGTCCCTTTTGGCTTAGTGTTGAATCACAGCAGTACTATTACTGCTTTTTTCACACAAAGGTTTTACATTTTTTCTATATGAACTGTGTGCAATTCTCATGAAAATGTATTCAAGCAAGGTATTTCTTCTGACATGTATACAGTATTTTCAACTACCTTTGAATCTAAACCGATAATTTCTGGTCTCTGTTACTTTGTAATACATTGTCATTAGGAATACAGAGTGCTCAAAAGGACCTACAAAGTTATTATAAATAGTAGCCACTGTAGACTTGTCTATGGCCAAGTACATATACCTGCATTTTTGGATTGTTTGACATCCACTGCAACTTTGGATCATGTCTTCAGTTTCACTCATAGTTTCACCACTTCAAAGTCTGGGCAAAGACATCTTTGACATTCCTGGTGCTCCCTTTGTATTCCAGTAGAACTTTTGGAATGGAACCTGGCTGAGTTTACTATTCTGAGGTCACATAATAGAATTTTTTGACATACAGACTTTCATATAATGCCCAGATTTTGTTTTCCTATTTTTGGTCTGCTCCTCATGAAATTTGGGGGTTGTATTGGCAAATCTCTGCGGATCAAAGTTACTAAACAGTGACATACATTTGAGTGTCAGACTTCATAGCCTGCAGAAAATGCACAGTAACACAAATCCAATTATTCTAGCAACTTTATAAGAATAATATTTAAAATCTGTCCCTATTTTTAGGCATTTGTGCCCCCATTATTTTAGACTTTGTCCAGATGTCTTGTGCTAAGAGGTTTGGGGGGAGTATGAGACAATTACTGTTCTCAACCACCCAAAGAGGGTACAACAAATTGTTGACCCAAGGTATCCTTTATACACTTGTGGCAATAGTGGACATTCCTGTTTTTTGTAGCATAACACTTTTTTTTCCTTAGGTAACTGGACATCTGACATGTAGAACTTTCCTACTAAATCCATAACTAGTAGTTCCTCAGATTTTTCTTAAAAAGGTCATGCTAAGTTTTCTTGCACTATCAAAGTAAAGCAACTGTAACCTGTTTATGGTCATCACTAGAAAGTATTAAGTGCACATAATTAAAGGTATTACAGCTTAGCATTTTAGATAACTCCATAGACTTGATTATCAGGCTTATGACCTACTGGTCTTCAATACAATGGGCTGTCCTAACTCCATTTCAGTGTTTTCTACTTTCCATATCTGTGTGAGGCTTATTTTGAAAGAAAGTTCATGAGTGACCCACTCTGATTATATGAGAGAAACTTATTCCATAATCTTGGAAGATGCTGTCTGATGTAGCTGTCATAATTTTTTTTCTATTCTTGATATTTATTTTTAATATTAGATTTCCTGATTTAATGTTGACTCCTCCAATGAATATTTCCAGGCATACACATTCAGAAAGAACAGGCTCTGACTCTGCCTTATAGACCAAGCAAAGGTCTTCTGTTACTAACCTGTAAGAAGCAGAACATGATGATACATCATGAAGCCTCTCTGAATAATTCAAGTTTTCAAACCTTATGTTTTTCTAGTAACAAATCATTGCACCTTTTCAAGTTCAGCTTGCTTGTTCAAATGTAATAAAATACCACATTATATTCAAGAATTTGTCATATCAATGAGCTGTAAAGTGGCACAATGTTTTTCTGGAGTGACTCGACACACCGTTTGAAGTTTAATGAACTGCAGAATATGCTTTTTTTACCTCTGACACAGAGGTACAGTGATCAAAGTGTAAAATGTTGTGCATTGTTGTCCCAGGTTACTGATGATGGGAACTCCTTAATGAGTCCACATATCATCTACTGCATCCTACTTCATCAATGGAGTTTTACCCATTGAATTACAGTAGACTCCCTATTATCCAGTCTCTTTGGGACCGGACCTTAGGCTAGATAAATGAATGGCTGGTTAATCAGGAAAAGCATACAAAATAGCACTTATAGGTTATAAATCAACTAGAATAACAGGATTTGTGTTACTATGCATTTTTCTAATGAATATGAAGTCTAAAACTCAAATGTCTGTCATCATTTAGCCCAGAGGAGGCAGAAGTGTTGTTCTTCTCTGTTGTCTTTTGCTAGGTCTATGGCAGAGATTTGATGGCTATCTACTGTACATATTAATTGTCATTTAAGGCAGGATTCATAAACATAGTATCACATACATAGAACTGGTCTATCTTAAAATCATCTACCAAAGCTCAGAGCAATTAATAAGCACTGCTACACAATGGAGTAAGTCCTTCTGTGTAGATTTGCCCGCTGTGTATCCATGGTACTCCATGCATGGAGTAACTTGGCAAATGGCCCTTTTAAACATGTCCATGATTCATAAATGCAATGAACTGCATAAAGGCTGCTCATGTTACCATACATTACAGGACCACATACCCATAGTTGCCAAATCAGTGAATTAACACATGAGCCCCCACCTCTGCAATAGGATCAGCTTCAATATAATAAAAATAATGTTATGATGGTATTTAAAAGGTATCTTCTGTTGCCAGTTGTATGAAGGTCATTGCTACAGACTTTGTGGCTAGCACAACTGTACTTTCTCCCACACAGCATTGGTGACATTAAAACACTCCCACCTGTGGGTGCACTCTACTGAGTTCACATATCTGAATATTACATGCAGTATGTATGCATGCATGACTAAGTACCTAAGAAGTGTATGAATTACTTTAAACATGCATCTGTACCAGTAGGAACTTCATATCCATAGATATAGCTTCTGTCGGTTTAATTTCTCCAAATATTTTCGGCTTCTAATACAATGATGGAAATGGACTTTTTTCCTAAGACAGGATACAATTATTGTTTATTAAAATTTGTATTGTTTTAGTCTTTGATGTTAGGCAAGAGTGCTTCTGTGCCTTTTTCAGCACCAGCAATGCACCCAGAATTGCCTCCTTCTATAATTCATATGGGGTCATATGTACTGGCAGCATATTTAAGTACAACGGTAAATTATTTTTATAAGTTGTTCCTATTAGTATTGAAATTGTCTGGGTATCTTTCTTCCATATTGCTCTTGTTTCCTCCTGCAAATCCTGGTATTTTATAACTTTGTGTCTCTCAGTATGTAAGATAATGTAATCACTGGGTGTAGCAATTTCAATGATGAATGCCAGTTTTGTCTTTTTTCATGAACTACTGGTTTTCTCACATGTATTTTTTAACTGTTGGTAATGGGTGATCCCATGTGATATAAACTTCATCATTCTCTGTAATGCTTTGTGCTTCATGTTTTCAATGCTACTTAGCTACGTTTGTCTTGCAGTGTTTCAACAATCCCCAGTGCAGCATTCTTGCCTCATTAATGTGCCTTTCAGTACACAGGCCCTCTGCCATGAGTGCACCACACCCATCAACAAGCTGTGTGACTGTATGTAAATGTACCTGTCTAGCATGTGTAGCACTATACTTAAGTGTGGGGAGTGTTTGAAAGCAGGGATTGTTTGGATGCTTTTGCCCTCAGAGCAAAATACATTTCATGAAATACCCTATGTACAGAAGGAACTCCTTCATAGCTCACACAACAGTACAGCCCCAAAAACACATATATATGATGCCAAGATCCGTACCCTACAAGTAATATCATTAATGGCAGCATGTCCCGAAAACAATCTCTCAAAAAAATAGCTGCCTTATAGATATGCATACACTGGTGCCAAAATGTGCACACCCATAAGTGAATGACCCAGATAATCCTACGTTCCACTGTCTGAGCAGTGTCTACATAAACCTTCATACTACAGCATGGTAAACTAAACTAGGGACTGCATGAAGATCCTCAGGTATTGCTATCAAGCCTACCTGTGTGGGCAGACTAGGTTGCACATATCTGATCTCCAGGAACTAGAAAGTATGACTTATGCATCTCATTATCATAATCATGCAATCATTATGTTAATGATGTGATTCAGAGGCATGCTCATGAAACCCTAACTTTCACCAGTGTATGTGCAGTGACTGAGACCTGGTGCAAGGCTCCCAAGAGCACCACAGCACTACCAGGCTATAACTGATACCACACGTTCTGGCCACAAAACTCGGACCGAAACACAAAGGGTGGAGGCATGTCCATATTCATCAAGAACATCCACACCTCCAGGCTAGTTGCAAAATACGATGCCTCTGAAATCATCCGAGTGCAACTAACCCAGGGCAAAAATGCATTCCAAATTGTAGCTTGTTATAGCTCCCCCACCATGACCCAGGGCACTCATTCCTCGTACCTGGGGACATTGGAAAAAATGAAGGTCCAACCAAACACCATAATAATGGGCAATTTCAACTACCCAAACATTAACTGGGAAAACTACTCTTGTACTAACCCCCTGGTTCAATGATTCCTGGAGTTCATAAACTCTAATGTCCTGGATCAACTTGTCAATGTCCCTACCAGAGGCAACAATATTCTGGACCTGGTCATTACCAACATGGGAGACTGGTGCTCAACACCCGAGATCAACTCCTCTCTGGTTAGATCAGACCATAAACAAATCACCCTAGATATCCACATCCCGACCCCACTCCCACACACAAAGAAACCATTGTAAAATATTCTTCCAAAACGAACTTCACGCTTCTCAAAACTGAGGTGACTAACTTCGTGACATCCCTGCGGATGGATGACACAGTCAATTCAGTCACGGCTGCTGAATCCTACACAAATGCACTCTACAAGCACCTGCATGAGTGCATGGATCGTGCTATCCCCAACAAAACCAAGATGCTATCCTCCAAAAAAAGGAAGCCGATCTGGTGGTCCACTGCCATTAACAAACTCTACAACAGAAGAAAGAAACTGTTGCAAAAGAGAGTAAAAACCCAGGTATGGAGGAACTCACTGACGAGCCTCAGTAAGAAACTAACATCTCTCATAAAATCCTCCAAAGCTAATTTTGAAAGAGAAATTGCCATAGATTCCAAAGACAAGGCATTCTTTAGCTATGTCAAGAATCTCCATGGGAACACCCTGATCTGCACCGAGCTACAACAGAATGGCACAAAATATACTAAGCTAACTGATATTGCCAAAATATTGGCAGATAGGTCCGGTGCAAACTTTACTACCCCCTCACCTCCAAACGGACTATAACTATACCAGATGGTTGTAGAGCCCCAGCAATCACAAACACACAAGTAAAAATGGCACTCTCTAAAGCAAAAAACACAGCATCCATTGGACCAGACAACATCCCAGGCTGCATCATACACAACCCCCAAAATGAACTAGCCCCCCCCCACCTAAAATCCATGTTCAACCACAAACTCACCACAGGCTATGTGTCGACAAAATGGTGCACAGCAATGGTTATCCCACTACACAAAGGAGGAACCACCACAGATCCCTGGAACTATAGACCTATTAGCCTGACAAGCCTGGTCTGCAAGGCCATGGAGCGTATAATCATGGAACTCATAAACAAAGATATAGGTAACCTCCAAACTCTGGATGCTACCCAGTTCAGATTTGTAAAAGGTATATCATGTCTCCTAAACCTGGTAGACTTCTTTGAAACAGTTACAAAGGCCATAGATGAGGGCAAGGTAGTCCACACAGCCTACATGGACCTCAGTAAAGCCTTTGACACTATCCCTCATTCAGGAATCATTGATAAACTCACCAACCTTAACATAAACGCTTACATCACGAGATGGGTGGCCAACTGGCTCATGGACAGAACCCACACGGTAAGAGTTGCTGACTCCAGGTCCTACTACAAACCAGTGAAAAGTGGAGTACCCCAGGGTTCAGTCCTGGGACCCCTCCTCTTTGGTATATACTTGTCTGAAGTGCAAGCAAATACCAAGGGTCTATGGCTAACCAAGTTTACAGATGACTGCAAACTGGGTGCCATTATCGATTCCCCAGCTGATATAGATGTCCTGCAAAAGGGCCTCACTGAGACTGACACCTGGTGTCAAAATCATGGCCTCAAACTAAATGCCAAAAAATGCATTGTTATCCCCTTTGGCAAGAACACGGTACCCATGAATTACCAAATAGGGGAAGTTTACTTAACACAGAAAGTGTGATAAGAGACCTTGGGACCCAAGTGGATAAGTAACCTCTCCTTTGATAACCACATTGCCATAGTGGTCAGAAAATCTTTCTATGTGGCTCACTTAATCCCAAAAGGGTTTGCACCTAGAAATGAGGAAGTCATCATTCCCCTCTACTCACCACTTCTCAGACCCCTCATTGAATACAATGCCCCATTTGGGATGTACCTCACAAGACACCTACAATAACTTGAGAGGCCCCAAACGTACCTCACCAAGAGGATTGCTGGCCTCAAACAATTGCCCTATGCCGACCGGCCCAAGAAACTCAAACTCTACTCGGTCGTATACTGCTTACTCCAAGGAGACCTCTGCCTGACATACAAAGCTATGTCAAACCCGAAATTATTGGACATGCTCCCTTTGAAAAAATCCCAATCTCCCAGAGCTACATGCTCTAGGGACCTAAACCTCACCACAACAATAAACAGGACATGCTGGAGGGATAGATTCATGTCTCAGAGACTTCCCATGCTCTGGAACAAGATTCCTATCCACATCGAGCAGAGCTCGTCATTGGCACTATTCAAGAAAAACCTTGATGAGTGGATGGGTGATAGGAAATTCACCCCTGGGATTATATCTGGGGCACTGTATATCTGGGGCACTGTTCGATAGGGGGGGGGCAGGAACTTAACAATACATAGGTGGTGAAAGCCAATACACTGTTGGCTAGGCTTGCTTTGGCCCTCAGGCTGATAGCCTAGTACCTACCTTTGAACATATGAACCTATATAAGGACACAGTATCAGATATATCAGCAATGCAGTAACATTTATAACATCTGTGAAGGCTGCCAACCCAGGTAGATAGAATTTTGTAAATAATCCTACGTCACTTGTAAATATTAAAAGGATTTGTAGGCTTGTTTTACAAATGTAAGAGAACTATATGCTATTATTACTCTATGTGTTCTGTACTGATCATCAAGATTGTAACCACAGTGCACCCTGCTGGAAAACAGCAAAAATGTGTATAAACTATATGCCAATGCAAATGTATGTTTTCATGGTAGAAATTCGGACATACAGAGATAACTTGCAAACTCTGAGAAAATAAGTAAAGAATTTTATGACTGTGCATTATCTCAGCTAGGAGACAGAATGTCTGCAGCTGGGGCTTTGTTCTATTGTCTGGAAACAGAGGCAATTACAGGTTTCCAAGGTAATTGTTTTACGACATCCAGCTTCAGGCAAGCTTCAAAGAGAGAATTGTCAGCTTCTGAGAGATAAGTATTCTTAACATAAACATGTTGAATTTTAAGTTTCTCCTAGCCTGGCAAACTTAAGCAGAGGTGACAAGAATGATGTAATCTGAAATGATTCAGCAGAAATGTTTGTTATTAATTTAAGAACTATCTCAGATTGATGAGAGAGAGAGAAAGTGCATTTTGTATCTTGTTCTAGACCTGTAAACAGCCTCTTGCCAGCACTTGCTTTGCTCTGTAAGACTTAGATCTTACAGATAGATAGGAAAATAGTCAGATCAGTCTAGATGTTTTCTGTATTTACATGAGACTGTCCTACAATGTTGTTTTAAAGTATTTCCTGTGATTCTGAACTCTATTGTCACTGTGTTGTTAATAAGTATTGTGTTGTGCTTTTATTATTTATTATTCAATATATTTAAACCTTTTACTTGTGGCTGGTTTTGTGTGGAGATATTTAAGCTCTTAGAGTACTTGCATGTATTTGGTGATAATGTACAAGCCACTCTAGAATAGCCTTAAAAGTTCTGGCCACATTTACCATTTGGATAACAGTAACATTGCACAGTAGAATTGGTCACCCATTGGTAAGGGCCTTTATAGTAGCTGATAAGAGTGGTTGGCAACAGGTAGCACTACCATATAGTCTGGGCCAAAGGGGGCATAGCTGGAGAACCTGTGTCAGCCTTCCCCAGGAGTGTCTGTGTGTGTTTGTATATAAATCAAATTTCAAAGTGTGTGTGTGTGTCAGCTACTTGGGCAGGGACAAGAAGTACTGGTTGGACAGAAAGGGTGCTGGAGATTTTGGCTTGACCACTCAGCTGAGATCTTAACCCTATAGCTGCGCCAGTGGGGAGTCCTATTGGGGATCTGGAGAAAGAGGGAGAAACCAGCCCCAGACTGACAGTGATCTCTGTGTGCTCTTAAGGGAAATTGGACTTTACTGCATGTGTACTGTTCATCCTCCCAATGTGCATGTCCCTCACTGGTGTTAGTGGTGAGGATTGAGGCTTCTTGATTACTGGGCTTGTGCACGGGCATCATAGCATCATATAATTCAACATCTCAGTTAGCACTAGTACAATATGTGTCTTTGTTTCCAGAAAGGTGCATGTGCTCTGTCCCAGAGAGGTACTGAATGAACTCGTTGCAATGAATTGTAGTATTAAAACTATGTATCTTTATGAATCATACCATTGTCCTCAATGGAGAAACAGAAATAGAAATTGAAGTAATGGAACAGCTGCAAAGAGAAGGATTCAGTGTAGAAAATCAAATGCAGAAAGCACCACAACAGGATAGAGCAATGGATATCCAATTATGGGGAAATCAGTGGAACAGGAAGTAACTGGTCAGGTGCCATATCAAGATATTTTGGAGCCTTCCACAAGAAACCAGTATAAACATTCATTTGAAGCTAGACAGCAAGGAAAAAAAACAGGAAACTGTGGAAACTCTGATGCAGTCAATGTTGAGGACTGATAGGCCAGTGAGTTCCCATTTGACAGAACAACAGAAGACACGGGATGAAATTAAAGAGAATATGCCACATGAAGATGCTATAGAACTTTCTATAGAATGCCCACAGGAAATGGAAAACAAGGGATGTACCCTCAGTATGGAAGAAAAGGAGTTAAGAGAAGAGTTGCTTGATTTAATAGACAAAGATAGATATATCAAGATCAATGAGAGAAATAGACTGCAGAAGGTTAATAAAACCCCAAAAGTCAGAAGCTTGATAAAACAAATTAACACAATAATTACCACTGTCCATAGAGACCCATGCGATATAACAGAAGTAAACAGAATATATTACTGTGCTGCTAAATTAATAACTGATAAAGTTCTGTCACAAGAACATAGTGTAGCGAGGGAAAAGAGGGGGCAACAGCGAATACCATCATGGAAATATCGAATAGAGAAAACTATAAAGCAACTAAGACAAGAAGTATCATTGTTAGAAGATTATAGAAGAGGGAACAGATCAATGAAAATATTAAGAAAGTTAGATGTGATAAAAGCAATGTGTGGTATTAGAACAGACCAGGATCTATTATGCACTATTGGAGATAACAAACTAAAAATTACAAAACAGGCGGAAAGACTTAGAAGATGCAAAGATAAATATAAGGAAAAAACACAAAATAAACAAATTATTGATGACCCAAAAAAGTTTTATAGAGAACTGGGAAATAAGGTAAAAGGAATAGACAGACTGCCAAAAAAAGAGGAAGTAGATACATTTTGGAGAAGTATCTATGAAGATCCTGTGGAACATAACAAAGATGCTAAATGGATAGAAGAAGTAAAAGAGAGAATAAGAAGTTTAAAGGCACAGGATATGAAATGAGATGAAATAACAACTAGAGAGATTGAAATAAAGTTGAGAAAAGCCTCTAACTGGAAAACCCCAGGCCCATATGCAGTACCTAACCTTTGGCTTAAAGTATTAACTTCTTTGCACGATGATTTAGCCATGAGTAAGAACTATTTATATATGCACCCCAAACACACACCACACTGGTTAACAACAGGAAAAGCAATGCTCTTACTTTAGAGTGAACCTGTAAGCTACCCTAAAAATTATAGACCAATAATTTGTCTTCCGACAACATACAAATTATACATGGGAATTGATGCTGACAGAGTTTATAGTCATTTAGAAGCAAACTCAATTATGGCAGTAGAACAAAAGGGCAATAAAAGAAAGTCATATGGAACAAAGGACCATTTGTTGTTAAACAAAGTTATAGTGGAGAATTGTAAGAAGGGGAAGAACCTAAGCATGGCAATGATTGACTACAAAAAAGCATTTGACAGTATCCCACATTCATGGATAAAAGAGTGCTTAAAAATGTATAAGATACACCCTACACTGATTGATTACATTACAGTAAGCATGAAACAGTGGCAAACCACTTTGCAATTAAGCCATGATAAAGGACAGATTATTATCCCAGGGATAAAAATTCAAAGGGGGATATTCCAGGGTGACTCTCTGTCACCCTTGTTATTCTGCCTTGCCACTAACCCATTAAGCTGCTTACTTAGCCTAGGCCATGGCTACAATTTGGCTTCTAGAAAATAACAAAGTCTAATGACTTCTCATCTTCGATTTGTTGATGGTTTAAAACTGTATAGCTCATCAGATGAGGAACTGAAAGCACAGCTGCAGGTTGTCAAAACATTTTCAGATGATATCGGAATGTCATTTGGTCTTGATAAATAGTACAAAAGCAACCTTTAAAAAAGGAAAATTGCAGCACCAGGAAAACATCAGTTTGGGACAAGAATGTGATATAAAAGAACTTGAGCAAAAGGGGGTGTATAAGTACTTGGGAATTGATGAAGGATCAGCAATAAAACATGAACAAATGCGAATAAGGCTTAGTAAGGAGTACTTTAGAAGGCTTAAATTAATCCTGAAAACAGCATTGACACCTAGGAACAAGATCCAAGCTATAAATCAATTTGCTCTTCATGTCCTAACTTATAGTTTTGGAGTGATTGACTGGCCCCAAAAAGTGTTGGATAGATTGGATATCAAAACAAGAAGGATGCTTCATGCTCACCAAATGATTTATAAAAATCAGTGTATACCAAGATTATATATCCCCCGTTCTGAAGGAGGGATGGGCCTCCTTGAAATTGATTACATGTATAGATTGTGGGACTCCACACATATCTATTGACCTCACAAGATCCAAATGTGGTGAAAGTTTTGAAACATGAGGAGAATAAATCTAAAATTACATCTCTGCTTAATTTAGCAGAAGCATATCGATATCAAGCAGGAATGGAAATCAAACCAGAAGTGGATAAAAACCAGGCAGCAACTGAATGTGCTAAAAAAGAAAAGAAAGAATATAAGGTGAAGGATCAGATGAGAAGGCAAGAAATGTGGAAAAAACATAAATATAGTTGCAAGTATAAAAAAAACTTCTAGAAGAGCCTCATGTTGATCAAGAACAAATGCAGGAATGGTTAAGGAGAGGTGAATCTACATCAAGAAATGAAAGGTTAATATTGGCAGCCCAAAGATAGCGGGCTGCGTACATGCTGGTTTACTAAGTCCATTGAACATGTGGGAGAAATAGACATATGTAGGCTTTGTGGAACCGAGTTGGAAACAGTTATACACCTTATTGCTGGTTGCGATGCTCTAATGGCAGAGGGACTGTATACTGAAAGGCATAAAAATGTGGCGAGATTGTTACACTGGAGATTGTGCAAACATTATGGTATCGAAGTAGCTGAAAAACATTGGAAACATGAGCCACAGAGAATCACAGAAAATAATGAAGTTTACATCACGTGGGATCACCCAATACCAACAGTCCAAAAGATAGTTGCTAGAAAACCAGACATAGTGATCCAAGAAAAGAAGACAAAAGTAGCATTGATCATTGAAATTGCCACACCTAGTGACTATAGTGTCTTGCATACAGAGAGACACAAAGTCATAAAATACCTTGATCTGCAGGCAGAAACGAGAGCCATGTGGAAGAAAGATACCCAGACAGTTCCAATAGTAGTAGGGGCAACTGGTCTTATAAAAAAGAATTTACAATCATATTTAGATGTTACCAATTCATGTAACACCATATGAATTGCAGAAGGAGTCACTGCTGGGCACATTGCGGGTACTGCGAAGAGCACTCTTGGCTAACATCAAAGAGTGAAATAATACTACTAGTAATGGGGTCCATTCCCGTCATGGTATTAAAAACCCAAAAGACTTGAAGAAATCAAAAAAGAGAAAAACAGACATATGTAGGTTTTATGAAACTGAATTAGAAACAGTCACACACCTTGTTGCTGGTTGTGATGCACTAATGGCAGAGGGACTGTATACTGAAAGGCATAATAATGTGGCAAGACTATTACACTGGAGATTATGCAAACATTATAGTATCAAAGTGGCTGAAAAACACTGGAAACATGAGCCACAAAGAATCATAAAAAATGATGAAGTTTATATCACATGGGATGTTCCAATACCAACAGTTCAAAAGATAGATGCTAGAAAACTGGATAGAGTGGTCCATGAAAAGAAGACAAAAGTAGCACTGATCATTGAAATCACCACACCTAGTGATTACAGTGTCTTGCATACAGAGAGACACAAAGTCATGAAATACCTTGATCCGCAGGCAGAAATGAGAGCCATGTGAAAGAAAGATACCCAGACAGTTCCAATAGTAGTAGGAGCAACTGGTCTTATCAAAAAGAATTTACAGTCATATTTAGATATGTTACCAATTCATGTAACACCGTGCGAACTGCAGAAGGAGTCATTACTGGGTACACTGTGGGTGCTGTGAAGGGCACTTTTGGCTAACATCAAAGAGTGAAGCAATACTAATTTCATGAACTTTAATTGTACTTTGAATTAGGAATGGGGTCCATTCCCATCCTGGTATTAGAAACCCAAAAGACTTGGAGAAATTAAAAACAGCAGAAAAATACTACAGTTTACAACACTTGTTCATCAATGCAAACTGTCTGTAGGAATACCATGGCTCATGCATTTAATGTGTGACTTGTTTCTTTATGTTACACTGTACCAGTGCTTTGCAAACTCAAAAGACATGCATTTTTCATCTGTCACAAGATTCAAAAGAATGGATCTTCCCTTAACAACTTCTAACCATTTCATATCTAGCATAAGTCGACTGTGCCATAAAATCATATTAGATTTCAAAGTAATGCAATTTCATTGATACAATGTAGATCCATATATATATATATATATATATATATATATATATATAGTGTATATGTGCGTGTGTGTGTGTGTGTGTGTGTGTGTGTGTGTGTGTGTGTGTGTGTGTGTGTGTGTGTGTGTGTGTGTGTATATATATATATATATATATATATATATATATATATATATATGGGTTCATGTCAAACCAACGACATGTTAAAATAACGAAAGTCACCACAGCGAAACGAAACCATCGACAGTTCAAAACATTGACAGTACATTTATACGAAAGTACAGTGCTAACATGGGTCCTGTAAGGGGGAAGTAGTATGGGTACAGTATCATATCATATCCTTTACTTCCCCCTTGCAGGACCCATGTTAGCACTGTACTTTCGTATAAATGTACTGTCGATGTTTTGAACTGTTGATGGTTTCGTTTCGCTGTGGTGACTTTCGTTATTTTAACATGTCGTTGGTTTGACATGAACCCATATATATATATATATATATATATATATATATATATATATATATATATATATATATATATATAGATATACATATACATATAGATAGATAGATATAGATAAAAAAGCCATTTTACAAATAAAATCAAACCATTTCAGGACTTAAAATGTCATTCTACAAAAATGGTTTAAAGACACTCTCAAAAATATTCATGAATGGGAATATTTCCAGCCAGCTAAGTTCTGATTTCTATAACATTGGAGTGCGGTTGGAGAAGGAGTACCTAAAAGATTATGATTGCCAGGAATTTATTGTACTCTTATTCAGATGAGCAAAGCTGGTAAGTCAGATGGCTAGGGAGGAGAAGCTTTTTTAAAATAAATGGTTTGGTAAGTTAACACCACTATATTGAAGTGGTCATTACTGTTTTTGGCAGACAGTTGAAGTTCTTCAGCACAGGACTGACAAGTGCATATTAAATGGTATCAGCTAACATTACATTCACTGAGTTCTGGACCCAGTGGAGGCATTTCAGGTCTCTGTCATGGATCCAAAAGTGTAGCGAACTGTAGCAGTTCAGACAAGGCAAGTCTGATGCATTAATGAATGTAGCCAAATGACAAGTACTGATGTGGCATCATGTGTCTAATTCAAGCAATGTTACAGATTATACTGACATGACTTAAATGCTGTCATCTAGTTCTTAAGTAACAGCACATCATATAATACAACTCCAGGAGTGTACTCACTGACTACAGGCTGCAGTGTGTTCCATGCATAAAAAATTATAGAGGAAAGCAAAAAAATATGAAAGGAATCACACCTGCATACAGCATCACTGTCTCAGTTTTAACAGGGTTAAGTTTAAAACTAATGAATTGCATCCAGTTAAGGATGTCTTTCTGTCTTCAAGGCTAGTGAGGGTCAACATTTGTTCCTGAAAAAACAGCTGAGTATCATTTATTTATTTTACATTTGTTGACCGGGATAGTCCAACTGGATACATGTCCATTTTCAGGATAGGCCCAGGGAGAAAAGCTCCAGACAAACATACACAAGAGTCATATACTCAAATAATGTTACACACAGCTACAGTCACTTTTCAAATGAGCAAGATATACAATCTCTCATAATTACGCAGGTATATAGATTAACAGTTATGAGACAGGTGAGTGTTGCACTCAGTAGTAGGTAAGCAGCTAATCAGAACTGGGACAAGGACAAAGCCGGTGTGTCTTAAAATATAGTTTGAGACTTTTTTTGAATTGAGTTAGACAGGGTTCTGGGTTCTAGAGTAAGATCTACAGGAAGGGAGTTTCAGGTTTTGCCAACAGAGTTGGCAAACAGAGAGTCGCCAGTTGAGTTGAGGGTTTTAACTGTTTGAACCAGCAGTCTATTCCTAAGGTGAATGAATGTGTGTGGTGAATGAATGAATGATAAGATAACAGACCATTCTTTTTAATGACTTATCTAGTGGTAGCTCATAAACACTGAGTAGTAGCAGGGCAAGGTTCTAGCACAGCAGGGCCTCAAACTGCACTGAGTATTTGGAAGAAGAATTAATTTCAGAAGTATGCAACTTGTGAGGTATGAGACAAACCACTAGACAGCAGTAAAAGGAAGGCCACAAGGAATACCCAAGTTCTCATTCAAGATGTTATCATACCTAACATACCTCTTAACTGTCCAGATTTTCAAGTGTCCCAATTTTTGCCTCTAATTTTTGGTCTGTTCCTCAAAAAAATTGTGGTTTTCTGGCAAATCCTCGAAGACTGAAGTTACTAAATTATAGTAAATAATGTCTGTTGTTTGAGTTTCAGACTTCATATCCTTCAGAAAATATATATAATATTGCAAAATATATCATTCTAGCAGTTTTATAACTTTATAGGAGCAATATTTAAAATCTATCCATGGTTTGTGGCCTTTGACCCCCCCCCATGTCTAGATTTGTCCAGATTTCTTGCACTGAGCAGTTTGAAAGGTAATACTTATTATTTTACATATTAATACTAATATATTACCTATTAAAACAGAGTTCAGAGTAAGTCTGATAGCTTAGTTATTCTTGACTTTTTCCTGGAGGAAGTCATTTGTCGCCTGAAGAAGAGAGTCTCATTTCTACATAGGCTCCTAAAACCAGGCTCGCAGAAATCAAAGAAACCATGAGATACCAAATAAGATTCCATTTGAACACCAGTCAGCATTACAATAGCTTTGTTTATTTATTTTATATTTATTTCACATTTTGTAACTAGATATGTACATTGGCCTGACCTTTTCAGATATGACTATATCTCTCAATTTCTTTCCTCAAGAATTCTGGGCAAAACAAAAAAAATAGTGGGGTATAATGACTCATCAAAATCAGTGGCAGTTTGTAAATATTCATCTTAGATTTTACACTAGAAATAAGTCCAGTCCTAGTCAAGGTGGTGGCAAGCAAGAATCCTCAATTGATTGAAGGGTAACTGAGAGCTAAATATAGAGAAAAATATCCACTTGCGTGTATTGGAGAGAGAAAATCCTGGATTATTCTTGGTTCTTGGGAGATGCCTCTGGTTAAGGATCCCCTGTGGCAATGGGTGCCTCTTTTTCTTGTAGTCATTGGGCATTCCTCATTTCAGAGTCCTGATGGTTTCAACTTCCTGCAGGAAGGACATCTGTAGTCCTTAAGCACAGAATGAAGACAGTTACTCAGTCTATTTCAAATTATAAGTTTCTTTATTTGCAGTTGAGTGCTGCTTAGAATACACAGTGTGCTCTAAGCAGTGTTCATCTGCCAGTAAAGAAACTTCCGGCTGGTCTGAGTAACTGTCTTCATTCTAAGCTTAAGGATTACAGATTTACATCCTACAGGAATTTGAAACCAACAGGATGCCTGAATGAGGAGCACCCTAGGAGTACAAGAAAAGGAGGCATCCACTGCCACAGGGGATCCTTACCCAGAGGCATCCCCCAAAACCAAGCATAATCCAGGATTTTTTTCTATCCAATACAGGCAAATGGATATTTTCTCTTCACTTAGATTTTGCATCAATATCCATTTTCTAACATTAAGAAGTATAAAATCCTGGTGTCTGGCATTACTGACTACAATCCCAGAGAATCAAAACTTTTATGAGGCATAGAGTAAAAATATGAAGCAAAAATTAAGGACTTTCTGTAAAATTCTGGATGGTTGAGAACCATGAAAATTACCCAGGCCACAAGGCAGATAACAATGAAGTAACGGTAGTTACATAATTCATATCAAACTCAAAATAATCAAAATCTAAATACAACCAAATGTAGTCACAGAATATGTGTACAACATGTATCCAAAAATTATCAATGTAAAGTACAGAAGAATTCCTTCAGAGATAAAAAAATGAAGAAATAAGTGATAGAGAGAAAATGTTATGAAGAAGGGAAAGCAAAGAAATACATTTAAAGAGGTGGTTGTAAGTGGACCATAGGAAAGGCAGCAAGGAAAAAGATGTTTAGCAGTAGAAGTTTCAAACAGAAATGAGCAGCTATAGTGTCCAAAGATAAGCTGTAAAGGAGGTAGAGACAAATATGTGCTGAGACAGGGTACCGAAGTTGAAAGTTAATCTATGATAAATTTTATCAGTTTAGAAGTGAGGTGCTAATTTTCCAGACTGTGTGGCACCAACAAAGGTTTTTTTTTTCAAGAACAGGTATAACAACAACAACACTTTTTAAAGGTGGAAAATAAAATTTTTAGTCTAAAAAGACCAACATAAAAATTCCAAAACAAGGTCAACCAGGCATGATAGTACCAACCAGGCAGAGCCGCAGTGCATCCACAACTAACAGGATGTACTGCTGAATTTATTTGGTCTTGCTATAGCTAGTATGTCTAAACTTAACACAGTATTCAGATAAACAGCTGCCACTCACAAGGTATACAGCCTTGATGGTCTCAAGACTAATTTGCATAGTCTTAGTTACAAAACATCCAGACAGCCATCTCAGGCTTTTAGTGACATGTCAGCAGCCTAGAAGTTATATAATAGCTCAAAGAACAAAGATAATTTCAAGCATTTCTGCCCTTTAAAAATCACTGTAAAAGACTGATCAATAAAGTTAAAGCTACATTTCTAAGCAAATACAGGCAGCCCTGTTAGGGAACACTAAAGGCTTTTTTTTTTTAATACGGGTGGAAAATTCCCTGTCGTTTGAGCCCTGGAGTTCATCTTTAACTATTAATGGAAAACTACTAATTTCTAGTAGGCATTAGCTGATATTTTTGCTGACTACGTCACCCAACTAAATTAACACCACCAATGAAATGGCACATCTTATTCATGTGGATTCATAACAATTTCAAGGCAACTGAATCTCATAGCCATGTATGTCTTACCAGTAACCACACTCAAGCTAGGAACGCTTGGAAAGCCAAGCCTCCGGTAAATTTGTGGGTGACTATCCAATCATCAAGGTCCATTTGAAGGGTGATAGTTTGTAAGGCTGCTTAAACTTCTTGAGATGGGGTGGCACCAGGTGATGAATCTGTCAATCCACTGCATTGTGTTTATCCCCTGGTGAAGATTTAGAACCCTGGT
Organism: Protopterus annectens; assembly: GCF_019279795.1. Lineage (NCBI taxonomy): Eukaryota > Metazoa > Chordata > Ceratodontiformes > Protopteridae > Protopterus > Protopterus annectens. Next base: position 181,489,104 of record NC_056734.1, read on the forward strand.
TCTAGTATTTGTGGAAGTATGAGACCTGTGGGGGATACAAGAAATCCAGGACAACTGGATGTGTAATGGCATCGAAGACAAGGCATAGATGAAAAGTCTCACTTCAAGACCCTACAGTATACTGAATAAAGGGACAGCAGTTCCAATCTTTCTTGGTAGTTAAGGTTCTTTAAGGCCATGATATTCTTAGTTACTATCCTCTGTGGTCTTTCTAATTGTCTGATATGTCAAGCGAGGAGCATCTGGAAGGAGGCATTATACTCAATAATTGGCATGTAAAATGGTGGGTATAAGGGAACAATGACCTCTTTAAATCTGGATGATGTTCCCATGGCAATTAACTGCACTATGTAGAAGGATTTTCTGACTACTTTTGTCACATGATGATCAAAAGAGAAGGAATTATCAACCTTTTTCTCAATGTCCATAACAACATTTTCATTTTGAAGTCAGGGTATTGTCCATACTGTATGCTGAGGGTCATCTACTATATGTAACAATATTTCACCTTTTTGCATTTAATTTGAGCCCATTTTCAATACACCAATTATTTATGTGAGCACATTCTCAATGAAGAGTTAAGATATCAGAGAGGGAGTTGACATTAACTCCCAATTTGCAGTCATCTGCAGATTTAGTTAGCCAGAGATCTTAGTTTGCAATAAATATGGGGATAATAGAATGTAGAAATGGAGAGGTCCCAACACTAAAACCTAGGGGGACACCACTGTTTACTTTCATACTTTCTGATGAGGCACCTACCTCTTGCACTGTGCGAATTCTGTCTGTTGGTCTGTTTTCTATCCATCTCACCACACAGGGGTCTATTTTTAAAGCACTATGCTTACACACAATGTCAGCATGGGTATAATGTCAAACTCCATTTCCAGGTCAAAGTATGTCACATGAACAGAATGATAATTGCTGACTGCCTGCATGACCCTCTTGCATAAGTTAAACAAATTTATTAGGTAGGATCTTCTCCTAACAAAGTCAAACTGCTTTTGCTGGTTAAGTATAATAAGATCCTTGATGTCATTGTTTATAAGGTCTGTTATTCAGATCAGACTCATCAGGCTGGTGCATTAATAATTCCAATGGAAGGGTCTCCCTTTTGGAGTCTCATTATTACTGTGGTGTGCTAAATGTCAGGGACAAAAACTTGTAGCTAAACATAGACTTAACAGCTTGGTGAGTGGTTCTACTAGGGCAGGCTTAGCACTGTTTATTAAATAACCAGGTATATTATCAGACCCCATGGAAGAAGTATCTTTGGTCTTAGAAAGCATCTGTACATCCTTGTGCATGACAACTTCATTAAAAATGTTTACAGTCTGTGTTATGTCAATCATTTCCCCAGCACTTCCCACAAACTCTTTAGCTTACACCTCTAAAGCATTCTTTATATAAAGGCTAAAACTTTGGAACTCCATTACAGCTACAGATAGGTAACTGCCAACTCTTAGAGCTTTCAAGACAAAGTCAAGATCTTTAGTCATGGCAGTGGTTTTCTGCAAATGCCTATGTACTGTTATTGGTAACATATCTTACCTGTCTACTGTTATGCTTGTCAGTTGGAGCAGACAATTCAGCTGTGAGAGATGTTTGCAAAGTATAAGACTGTAGTATGCTAATTTTTATTAGTTCTGTGTCTGAAGTGTTTCCTGCTTCTTTTTGCTGCTTTATTAGTTAATTTGTAAAGAAGGACTCCATTTGTCTGTTTCACCTATATGTAACTTTAAATAGAATAACAATAAAACATTCAGAAGAAGAAAAGATGGTTTGGGTCACTCAACAATCTGCATTGCACAACCTGTCCATGATATAAAAATGCAGGCTTTGTTACAAGCTGTAGAATAGTTGCTTCCATCTTATTTAATCTATCATCTCATCTTGTTTACAAATATAAATTCCTCAATGCCTCCTCCCAAGGTAAAATTTAAGACCAATGCTAACTTACCTAAATGTCCATTGGTCTACCCCCTTATTAAAAATATCTTCTTAGGCAGTGATATACACCCTGACACTGGTCCAGATCCTTTTAGCATTCCTCCCTACCTCTCTCTCACTCTCTCTCTCTCTCTCTCTCTCTCTCTCTCTCTCTCTCCCTCCTAAGACAACGTCACTAAAACTCTGAAAATCTTCTCCATGAATATTCATTATTTGCTACATAAAATTTCTGAATTCTAGTCTTGGATCACTCACTACTCCCCTGACATCATCATTCTTACTGAAACATGGCTTAAGCCACACATAAAAGACTCAGAAATTCTTCCTCGAGGCAATAATATAATTTGTTAGACTGGTAACAAAAAAAAAAATAGCTGGTGTTGTTGGTATTCTATTCTCTAACCACCTCACTGTCTCCCCTATTTCTATCACTTTACATAATGTTCACTCTATCGAGCTCCTGCTCTCTGACTGCAAACTAAATGACCATAAAAACTATGCAGCATTTCTTTTTATATTTCCCCAGACTATAACATTCCTGTTCTGGAAAATGTTTTACATCGGACATCAAATTCCATTTCAAACAAAACTGTAATACTTGGTGATGTCAGCATTGACTGGCAAGCCCTATCAACAGATGTCCTATCTATAAGCATCAGCTTTCATTGTTTTACAAAAATAAGTCTCTCATACCCACTATAGCAAAAATACTAACACTGGTACTACTTTGGACCAGATCCTTGTCTCTAACCCTAATGTTTGCCAATATCCCAAAACATTCCCTGACTCCCTCAGTGACCATCACCCCACCACTGTTCAGAGGTAAATAACCTACCATACCAAACAGTTCATCTACAAAGAATGCTGTAACCTTACCAACTTTGATTCCAACAACTTTAACAATATGCTCTCTTCCATTAACTGGTCCATCTTTTATTTGAAATTTAACTCTATTTCTGGATATTCTCAACAGCCTTGCTCCATTTAGAAAAAAGAGAGATAAATCAGAACAAATACATTGATTATCTCATTCTAGCAAAACTGTAATGCAAAAAAAGAGATTAAACTTGGAGAAACTCACTAAAACAAAAATCTTCAGCCCCCTTCCCCCTTTAATCAACTGTAAAACTTCACAAAAAAGTCATGGAAAACAAGAAAAAGCATTACCTAGACACACAAACCAAAAAAGTAACCACACAAGATTATGGTTCACTATTAACAAAATTTTATACCTTGGAGCACCTAGTATCCCAAAACCCTGCCCAGACATCACTCCCTTAGAAACTACTGATAAATTCAATTCTCATTTCATTATCCTAATAAATTCAATTCTCATTTCATTAATTCTGTCATTACCTTTACCCAGAACTGCTCACAATCAGACATGTGTCCTGGTGAAACTCCACCTCCAACAAACCTACTTTCACTTTAAAATTGTTACTGTATAAGCTTACCTTCTGTTGATAACCTACCAACAGAATACTAAACTAGCTGCCACCTCCATTGTTTATTTACTCTCCATCTTAGTGAATAGATCAATCGAAGAATCACATGTTCCAGTTCTCTTGAAAAAAATTACATCATCCCATTTCACAAAGGGGCTAACTCCACTGAAATAACAAGCTACAGGCCCGTTGCTATCTTGTCCCCCTTTCATAGCTATTGAAAAATGTATCCAAAAACAGCTACTAGAATAACTACTCCAGGAAACTTTCTTAACTACTACCCAACATGGCTTTCATCCAAACCGCAGCATGACAACCACCCTAGTTTCCATTTAAGATACCATCATTAAAG